>NC_133619.1:39052896-39290515 GCF_048593235.1 Sminthopsis crassicaudata
ATATGGAGAAAGAAACCTTGAAATATCACCCAAAGGTGCCTTTCCCAGCATTGCTGGCCATTGACTTTTCATGCAGTATGTGTAAGAGGCAAAATTGAGGAGATGAAAATGGGAGCCTTTTCATCCTCAGGATTGTAGCATCCCACACTATTTACAGAATGTCACAAGCTATCATTAAGAACTAAGGGGTACTTTGTGGCAACAGCCTCATTTCCTCCAGTGGGATCTTAAATTAGAGTACCTATCATTCACAAAGTACAAGACTGGACCCAATCGGGCTCTCTTTTGCAACATACTTGGGAAGAGGCAAGTGGAAATTCTGGAAAGACTATATATATATATATATACATATATATATGTATATGTTTATATACACACACACATATATATATAAATATATACATTATACATATATATATATATATATATATATTTTTTTTTTTTTGGTCATTTGCTAAATGCAGTTGACAAAAAATGGAAATAGACTAGGGCCAACTTCTCTGGAAAGTGAAGAGACAAAAACATAGGGCATTTAAAGACTCACAATCTGGATCCAACTTAGTTTTCCAGACTGCTACAGCTGATAGTAATAAAAACAACAATATACAATGATGATGATGATAAAGGAAGGGAAAAAGCATTGTATAAAGTGCCTACTACGTGTCAGGCACTATGCTAAGCACTTAAAAATGTTATTTCATTTGATTTTCCTAACACCCCTGCCAGGGTCACAAAAATGATGCCAGGATTTAGTGGAGACAGAATGGGAAAGAGCTCAGGAACTGAAATCAGAGAAATGGAGAGGGAAAGACTGGGTAAGCCTTTCTAGCTTAATCATAATTTTTTTTCTTTTTGGCTCCTGTACCCGGTACACTGCCTGGTACATATTTGGCACTTAATAAATCCTTGTTAAATTAAATTGAATTTCTTTTTTTTAATTTTTAATTTTTTTGTTATTTATTTATTTATTTTTATTAATTTTATAATTATAATTTTTTTTTGACAGTACATATGCGTGAGTAATTTTTTTTTTACAACATTATCCCTTGTATTCATTTTGAATTTCTTTCTTTTCTTTTTTTTTTTTAAAGCACATTTTTCACCTTTCTCTTCATTTTGAAGAGAAGGAAACTGAGGCCCACAATGACCAAGTGATAAAACTAGGATTCAAATTTAGGTTCAGTGGCTCCAAATAAGGCCCCCTTTCTACTTTCATTATACTACAATTGTTCAGAATAGGGATTCTGCTGCCTCTATCCCCATTATACCACACTGGTACAGAGTGGGAATTTTGTTTTCTCTACCCCCAGCTTGATGAATCTACTTTGGATAGTCATGAAGAACTGAGATAAGCTTGGCAAAATGACAGATTGGGGGAGAGGTTTCCAGGGAGTTGGGGCTACCAGTTGCTCCCCATCCTGAATAGTAACAGGGCAAAGTCAATAGGTACAAGTTTGTGGATCACACTGCTTTTCCTCATCCAATTTTGGCAAGGACTCAAACTGATCTGTCCCGGGGATCATTTAGAAAACATCTGGGACTTAGTTTGTTGACTTCAGCAAACTCTGACTTTTCTGTATCTCTGCCATCTGTTTGCTTTCCAAAGTCTCAATAAGCAGGGCAGGGAGAGCAAGCCTTATGTCTGCATACCTGTGTTTGATGTCCTTCCGGCTCAGGCCCCCAGGTGAGTCAGAGCCAGAAAAAGAAGCTGGGAAACTCAGAGTTTGGGGTTGCTTTCAGTATGTTTAGATTGAGGTTTCCAATTTCACTGGTCTAAGTTCTAATTTTCTGGACATAATGAGAACCTGGGAAGAAATCCTGAGTTTTATTTATTTATTTTTCAGAGTTCTCTTGTTATGTATTGCCCTGGTTTTCTATAGATAAGAAAACACTGCCGAGCAACCAGACAGGCTTAGGGTCCCCATCTTTTCTTCAATGGAAGTTGACCACCAGAGTCCAACCAAGAGCGTTCTGGGTCCTAATCATGTAAGCCATGATTTCTTATCTTCTAAGGCAACTAGACAGGAAGTTGGACAGAGTGATTGGCTTGAGGCTCAGGAAGCCCTGCATTCGCATAGGGCTTCAGATACTAACTATATGATCCTGGGCACTTCATTTAACCTCTGTTTGCCTCAGTTTCCTCATTTGTAAAATGGATATAGTAGCAGCACTGACTTCCCAGGTTTGTTATGAGGTTCAAATGAGGTAATAATCGAAAAGCACTTAACACTATTGGGTATATAGTAAGTACTATTTAAATGTTAATTAGCATTATTATTAGAACCTTCTATGGTTGTTGTGAAGATCAAATGAGATAACACTATACAGTACTTAACACAATGCCTGGCATATAGTAAGTGATATATAAATGTTAGTCATTATCCTTAGATTATTATTATTATTGCCTACCTTTCAGGATTGCTTTGAGGATCAATATATAGAAATATTTTGTAAACTATTAAATTCCATAAAAATGCTAGCTGCTTTTATCTCTTCCCCTGAGTCTTCCACACTTAGGAAGAAAAATGGGACCTAAAGTCAAAGGTATTAGGTTCAAATCTCACCTTTTTCCTTCATCTTTCTGGCTTTGTTCCCTTTGCTAATTTCTTCCTGTGTGACACTGGGCAAGTCACTTACTTTCTGTGAATCTCAGCTTCCCAAAAGCACAAGTGGATTCAATATATGATGATGTCCTTTTCAGTTCCAAATTTGGGGTCCTTTGGGATTCCCCCCTCCAGGGAACCTCTTAGAAGCTCACAAAGGTTTCTTCTCCTTTGCTTTCTTCCCATTTTTCTGTGACTTCTCCAGATGAAAAACATAATTGACATTTACAAAATACCTTATAGTCATTATCTGGAAAGCACTCTTTCCTTCCCTCCACTTCATAAAATCCCTTCCTTCTTGTAGTCACTCCTTCAATCAATAGTCATTTATTAAGTACCTACTACATGCTTTGCACTGGGCCAGATGCTGGTGCTGCAAAGACAAAAATGAAATTTTTGAAATGAAAATCACCTTCAAGGCAGTTAGGCTCAGTTGGGGGAGATAACATATATATACTTGCACAAATATTTTTTGCTACATGTAAGCTAATTTTATTGGGGGAGGGAGGAGAGGTGTCCTATATGAAGGACCAGGAAAAAGAAAGGAAGGAAGGAAGAAAAGAAGGAAGGAAGAAAGGAAGGAAGGGAAACAGGAAGGGAGGGAGAAAAAAGGAAACAAACATTTATCAAGTACTTACTTTGTGTCAGGTACTGTGTAAAGAAGTGCTCAACAAATATTATCTCCTTTGATCCTAACCATAACCTTGGGAGGTAGGTATTATTTTTATCACCCTCATTTTCTAGCAGAGAAAACTAAAGAATGAGGTACTACAAATAGGCAAGGGAATTGAGGCTCACATTCTTTCCCAGGAGCCCACAGCTACCAAGGAAGTCAAACTTTGAGTCTATGTCTTCTGCCTTTAGTCTTTTGATGGGGTCATTTCTCTCATGTTTTGGATGGGTTGACTCCAGAAGCCAATCAGATATTTTCCCCCTGGATATGAATCAACCCATGCTTTATTCTAATTTTTTCAGCCAGGGAGAAAAATAGCAACAACAATACTCGATACTTAAGTAGCATCTTAAAGTTACAAAGTATTTAATGTACATTACCTCAATTAATTCCCCCCAACCACTCCATGAGATAGTTGCTATTATTAAATCCCCATATTACAGGTGAAGAAAGTGAAACTGAGAGGTTATGCGACTTGTTCAAGGTCCCAGAGCCAGTACATGGCTGAAATATGATTTCTACACTGGGAGACAGGGGTAGTAACAGTGACCCTTTGTCGGCTTAGACCGTGTCATGGAGATTTCTTCAATAATCGGAAGATTGTCTTATCTTCCTTTATTTCTTATTATAAATCAGTTCCCTTTTTTTTGAGTCTTTTTTTCCCCCTTCTTAACCCCTCTCAATTACCTGCCGAGATAGACATTGTTAAGACTTTGCATTTATCCCTTTTGTCTCATTTCTCCCAAGAGTTTGGCAATCCCTTATGAGTTGGTCTGTAATACAAAAGGATAGTGTTAAATTATTAAAATACAACATCTCATCCCAATGTCTTTGTCCATGCCCTGGGACACAAAGCTTGAGAGGAATTTCTTAAGGAAATCTAATTCTCTTTGGGGTCTGAGAGTTAGACACTGGGGGGCTCCTCTCCATCTGGAGGACCAGTCTTTAATTGCATATCTGGGCAGATAAGAGGGCTTCAAGTCACACCTCAATCCAGACCACTTGACCTTAAAGAATATCTCTTTCCTTGATATCTTCAAGGAATACTGACTTTTTAAAAGTCTGTTTCTCCAAGAAGCTGCCTTCCTTGGGGAGAGCTTTACCTGAGCTGATCTGGATTTAAGAATTGTGACATGAGCTTTCCCCTACCCCCTCCCTTGTGACTCATCCCTTGGTTTCTTGTTTTGTTTGAGAGCTCCCAATTCCTCTGGTCTAGAGATGAAGCTTGCTCTGGTGTGGTCTTAATAGAGCTTCCAGGTGGGCCCAGCTAAAGCCTCAACATTCCTTCACTTCAGAGATTTACAAGAGGAATTCTGTCTGTCACTTCTTTTTAACCAAGTAGAGAGCAGGTATTGCCCTAATCTGTCTCTCAGTCTTTCCTCTTTTTTTTTTCTTTCCCCCCTTTAATGGAATAAGTATGGTTTGTTGTCAAATTATCCATCAGACTCCATTAACTCCAAAGCTTCATAAAAATCACTCCTCTCCTACACATACTCTCACACACACACCATTTGTGAAGACTTACAATTAGCTCACTAAACAATTTCACTAGTTCAGAAACTAGACACACTTTTTTGTAATTTGCTTATATTTATTGTAGAATCATGGATTATTTCCCAACTTGAAAAGTAGATAGTGTGAAAAGGTTTCTCTAGATGCATCCAGGTATTCGGTGGGTCCTCATCTACTCATGCACCCCTACCAATATGTTTATCTTTAATAGTTAATCATAAGACAGGTTCACTTTTATGTTTCTTCTAGCTAAAGGGAATCCACACACATGTATGCCTATAGCTAAAAGAAATGCATTTGTGTGTGTAAACATATGTACATGTGTCTCTATATCTATCTATCTGTTCTCAAGAAGCCTACATTTCATTATTCTCAAGCTACAAACAAAATCATTACATTGGTTTACAGAAAAATTAATGTACCCATAATTGAGTTCTGGTAGTTTTTCAGAAATAGTGTACTATTCTGGTGGGAAAATGGTGGTATGGTTTCCATTGTTAATATAGAAATTCAGACTAACTGTGATCCTCAAATGCTTTGGTTTTATAGAGGGGGAGGGGGAGAAACTTTACACCTAAGAACTCAAAGCATCTTCATCACGTAGCTTCTTTGTCAAATAGCCAAACAATTTTACATCTGGAAAGTGCTCTAGGAATTAGCTTAGAGTCAGGAGGACTCTGAGTTTATCCTGTCTCTGCTACTGATTAAACTTGTAACCTTGGACTGTAGTTTTTATAACTTTCAAATGATAGGGTTGGGTTAGTTGGTTTCTAAGATCCATTCCAGCTCTAAAGCCTAATAATATAGATATGATTGAATGAGAAAGGAAGAAATAGTTTCAAATCAGTCCTTTAAGTTTTTATAATTTGAATGTGTGTGTATGTTGGTGGGAGGTAGTACATTGGGTGTTATGGGGAACAGTGGGTGAGAAGTCATTGTGTGGATATTTTGAAAGAACTTTTTTTTTTTTTTTTTCCTGAGGCAATTGGGATTAAGTGACTTGCCTTGGAAATATTAAGGGTCTGAGGTCACATTTGAACTCAGGTCCTCCTGATTTCAGGATTAGTGCTCTATCCACTGCCCCACCTAGCTGCCCCATTTTGAAAGAATTTAAAAGAAAATAAGTGAGTAGAAAGTTGAGGCATTTGAAAAAAAGTGTGTGTGTGTGTGTGTGTGTGTGTGTGTGTGTGTGTGTACGCATGTGCACATATAGTGAAACTTCAATTAAGTGAAATGCTCAGAGAAAGGTCAGTTGGATCAGCCAAGAAGTATTTATTAATGCTTTTCTAAGCATCAGGAATAATTAAAAAAAAAAAGATAAGGGAGGGGGGAGGAAACCCCAATTATTTTCCTGAAGAAAGATGCATTCTAAAAAGTTAAGTAAAAGGAAGAGAAAAAGGGAAAAGGAACATGAGAGAGGTATAGTGAACTCCAGCCTTGGAGTCAGGAAGCCAGGGTTGAAGTTTTGCCTTTGACACATACTATTTACATGACCACAGACAAGTGAATCCATTTGCCAGGATCTAGGGTAACAGTCAAAAATTATATATTGTTGATCTGCATCCATGGAGAGAATTGCCATATTGGGAATTCCCCACACTGATGAAATCACAAATCCAGACTAAAAAAAAATATATTACTTCTATATGTATTACATATATCTCATATGATTCTCTTCTCTATCTACATCTATGCATATAATATGTTTGTTTCTAAATATGTACACATAATACATTCATATATATTCATATATATAGCATTTCAAAAGTCTATGCATTTTCAAGCTATCAATGCTTAAAACTGCATGCAGACTTTTAGGATCCCTGTGTTATTTAAGATTCATATGTAATACTAATATACATTTTTGTGGAGGGTAGAGTTGGTTAGTTAGAACTCAGTCTTTCCTTTTTTTTTTTCTCTTTAGCAAAGGGGTAGAACTGAATTTTTCTTAGACCTTGCCCATATTCATTCACTCTGAGGGAGAGGTTAGAGTATGATCTTTTCTTTTATCACTGACATCTTCTCCCTCTCCCCTTCTGGAGATTCAAACACACTCTGTTGCAATAATTGGCTCACTTTTACCCTAAGGGCAATACAGTAGTTTTCAGGTCCAGAGAACCTTCTTTTACATGTGTTATTTTATGGAGTTTATATCAGATAAAAACTCATCACCACAACCACAACTGCTCAGAGCCCACCAGTTGGGAAAGTTTTGGATAGAGATATACTTCCATTTAACCTTTGGCTTTATTCATTCTTTTTTCCCTCCTTAGCATGGGCTAAGTATATAATACATGTCTTCATGACTCACTCCATATTTCTTTACCTATGAAGCAAAATCAGGATATAGAAAACACTTAGTTAAAATAAGTGATGAGTATGTACCTGTTACTGGATAAATACAAGGAGGGAACATGGGTAAGCATTTCAAGAAATCCTCTGGGAATTTTTCTTAGTCATTGAAAAGGTGATTATAGTTGGAAAGCTCAGGCTGAATTCTTTGGAATTCTACAGTTCTGGAAAAGATCTAAAAGTCCACATTCATCTCTATTCCCATTGCTTGCAGCTTAGGACTCCATTTTCTCACACACTCTCTTTTAGCCATCATCCATGTGACACTACTTCCCTCAAGGTCAACTCTTTAACCCCTCAATGGAGATGAGGATATCATCTTTCCCACTGCCACTGCTCCTGAATTCTAGCTTCTTCCTCCTATTCTGTTCTTTTGCAAACTACATGTATCTTTTCCAAAACTCCTGGGCATAGCTAAAGTTTGCCTTCCAGCTGAAAGTTCATGATTTTATATATACACATATATATGTATATATATATATATATTTGTCATTAAGTATAGAAAGTTTATTTAGTAAAAATTATCATGGATTGGAAGGGATTGTATTTAAATTTTATTCATTGAGATTTTCCTGAGTTATAGTTAGACACTGACAAGCTATATATTTAGAGAGTATTTATAACTTTGAATATATCTGAAATACACACAATATTCAATAAGTAATATTTAAATATTTACTTTTCATTTGGAAAAAGGCAGAATGATAAATATTTAGATAAATGATAGAAAAGAGAAAAATTTACATACAGTATAGATATAAGTGCACATGCACATTCAGAGAAATTGTAAATATTAAAATTTTATTATTTTAATATATTTATTACATAAATTATCTCCCCTTTTATGTACTATTACCATTTTCTTAAGGATTTTCCAGCATAGTGAGGGAGAGGAAAAACAGAAAAAATGTTGCTGTTTAGTTGATTGACTCTAATATTTGGCTTTTAATTAATTTTTTAAACATTGAAAAAAATCAAAGACAAAATCCCAGGCAGTTTGTTTAGCAGTGACCCATCATGGCACTGCTATTCTGTCTTATATTGCCAAAAGCAATATCAGACTTCAATCCCCCTTAAAAAGCCCTGGGAGCTGTTCTTTCTTTTTTTTAAAGTTAATTTATTTTTACTATACGTTGTTTAATGAATCATGTTGGGAGAGGAAAATCAGAGAAAAAGGGAAAAACCATTGGAGAGGAAAAAAAAAACAGAAAAAAGAAGTGAATATATCATGTGTTGATTTACTTTCAGTCTCTTTGTTCTCTCTCTGGATACAGATGGCATTTTCTGTCCAAAGTCTATTGGGATTGCTTTGGATCACTGATGCTCTGGAAAAAAACAAGAACCAAGTCTTTCATAGTTGATCATTACATAGTCTTGCTGATATTATATACAATGTATTCCCGGTTCTGCTCATTTTGCTCAGCATCAGTTTGTATAAATCTTTCCAGGACTCTCTATAATCATCTTGTTCATCTTTTTTTTTTTAGAACATACCATTACCTTCACATACCACAACTTCAGTGATTCCCCAATTGATGGGCATCTACTCATTTTCCAATTCTTTGCTACCATAAAAAAGAGCTTCTACAAACATTTTTGCACATGTGAGTTGTTTTTCCATTATGATTTTCTTGGGATACAGATCCAGTAATGGCACTGCTGGGTAAAAGGGTATGCACAGTTTGATAGCCCTTTGAAGATAGTTCAGATTATTTCACAATTCCACCATTAATGCATTAGTGATCCAGTTTTTCCACACCCCCTTTAACATTTATCATTATTTTTTCCTGTCATCTTATCCAATCTGAGAGATGTGAGGTGGTACCTCAGGATTGTTTTAATTTGCATTTCTCAAATCAATAGTGATTTAGAGCATTTTTTCATATGACTATAGATGGCTTTAATTTCGTCATCTGAAAATTGTCTGTTCATATCCTTTGACCATTTATCAATTGGGGAATGGCTTGAATTCTTATAAATTTGGTTTTTTTCCCTTTTTTTCCTGAACCATTTGGGGTTAAGTAACTTGGCTGGGATCACACAGATAGGGGTGCTACATGTCTGAGGTCAAATTTGAACTCAGGTCCTCCTGACTTCAGGGCTGGTGCTGTATCCACTACACCACCTAGCCCCTATTCTTAGAAATTTGACACAATTCTTTATATATTTTAGAAATAAGAACTTTATCATAAACATTGGCTATAAAGATTTCCCCCCAGCTTTGTACTTCCCTTTTAATCTTGCTACTCGATGTCCTAAACCACGGGTACATACACTCATATACATACCATACTTCCATACACTCATATATATGTATGTATGTGTATATATTTATATTTATATATCTCATAGCTTACTAGATTTAGGGTAAGAAAGACTTTAGAGTTCATCTAATTAATCTCACTCATATATGGGGAAACAGTCTTTGAAATGTGAATTGATTTATCTAAGGTCACACTGGTTATAAATAATAGAATTAGGATTCTAAGCCAGATTTCCTTATTCTAAATCCAGTATACCAGATGTCTTCTTGTGGCGTGAAATTTACTCACAACTCCCTCCCTCTTTCCCTCCTTCCCTTCCTCCCTCCCTCCCTCTCTCCCTCCTTCCTTCCTTCCTTCCTTCCTCCCTCCCTCCCTCCCTCCCTCCCTCTTTCCTTCCTCCCTCCCTCCCTCCTTCCTTCCTTCCTTCCTTCCTTCCTTCCTTCCTTCCTTCCTTCCTTCCTTCCTTCCTTCCTTCCTTCCTTCCTTCCTTCCTTCCTTCCTTCCTTCCTTCTCTCCTTCCTTCCTTCCTTCCTTCCTTCCTTCCTTCCTTCCTTCCTTCCTTCCTTCCTTCCTTCCTTCCTTCCTTCCTTCCTTCCTTCCTTCCTTCCTTCCTTCCTTCCTTCCTTCCTTCCCTCCCTTCTTTTTCTTCCTATTCTCTCTCTTTCTTTGTCTCATCTCTGAGTCTTCTCTCTCTCTCTCTCTCTCTCTCTCTCTCTCTCTCTCTCTCTCTCTCTCTCTCTCTGTCTGTCTCTCTTTTTCCCCCTTCCCTGATTTCTTCCAGCTCTAAATCTTTAACCCTATAATTCTATTCCTGTGTCTTTTGACAAAGCACTAAAACTTATCTGTCTCATTTCCTCAAATTTAAAATTATAGGGTTGAACTATATAATTTTAAAAGACCCCTTTCACATCTAAATCTATGGCTTTGTGATGTGTGCAGTGGTTTATCTGGTGTCATGCACATTACAGACTATCTGAATCTACCTGGAGATACTTCTTCCTGTATCTATGGGAAGCAAGTAAAGCTTGATATGAGAGAACGATATTGACACTCTTATCGGCAGAGGTGAAACATGGCCCATCTTTCTGAACCTGATCATCTGAAAAAAAAGCTTTTTAAATTTTTTTAAATTTTCAACTTTTTTGTGGTCATAGACCTAGAGTTGAAAGGGGCCTAAAAGACTATCAAGACCTAATACTTTATTTTGTACCTTGGGAAACTGAGGCTCAGAGAGGATATTATTTTGTCTGACATCCCACCGGTTCTGTGTCAGAGACAATATTTGACCTCATTTCTCTGACATCTGGAATAGTTCACTCTACACTGAACATCGCTCCCTCCATTTTAGTAAATGGGGCTATGATTGAGACAAGGGCAGCAGGGCCTGAAGTTCCTCTGCAATTACTATTGAGGCTCTCAGAAAGGGTCTCTTTCCTACCCTTTATTGCCTCTTGCCACTCAACTAAACTGAGCACACATAACTTTGCTTGCTGCTCTCTCCCCTTGCCCCTTCCCTCAGGGGAAAAAAATGTGATTTTAAAAATTAAACCTGACTTTTTAGCTGGAGGGAGAAAAATACCAGGGGGCCGATTTGACATTTCTGAGTTATTAATTAATGCTCAGCCCACCTCCATTGTTTTAGGCCAAGGCTCTTATTTGCTTCCCACATCTTTCAGGTTTTTTTTTTTTTTTTTTTTTTTTTTAAATAAAACAAATGCACCTAAGTAACACAGACCTGTTTTTCTTCCTTCCTGTTGGCTTGAACAGGACGCTCAGGCTAGCCTTGGGTTCCTCCGGTTTTGATTGATAAGCTGGAGAGTACCAGTGCCAGGACGGCAGTGCGCCATCCAACAGCTCCCAGCGGGATGACAGGCACCGAAAGAGACCACACAGCAAGGGACCCAATCACATTTTTCCTTTATTACAGAACAATTTTAGGATAAGTTGATGCTTAACACAATGTGATCTGACGTTTGACACAGTGTGTAATCTGGGGATAGAGTCCCACAATTATGGTCTGTGCTGGGCTGTTCTGCTAATCTAGTACAACCTGGGGCATGGCGCTAATTAAAATGGATTCATTTCTCTTCTACACTTTTAGCTGAAAAAAAATATTAAAATTGACACTAGGAAGTAAAAATCTGGCACCAAAAGGGGAAATTGTGTGCAAGTATCTTGGGTGCCCGGTAGCAAATCCGCTTTTGTTTTATTTCCTCGTTGGCTACTCTGTGAGTTGAATTCTATAATCACAAGGCTTAGTCAAGGGGTTCCTACTGACAGGAGAAAAAAACCAGCAAAGGTTCATCAGAGAAATAACAATTAAAAGCAAGATTAACAAATAGAAACAAGTAGAAACCCAATGCTATGTGTTAGGAGGTAGAGGGCTTTCTGACAAATACCACCTTTGCAAAATTGTGAAGAATAGAAGACTGACTCAAAGATTGGAGAAGGGAAACCTTCTAATTTTCTTCTTTTTAAATCTTTTATCAATAAGATTTTTTTTTACATTACAAACACAGATCAAGCCCACTCTAAGAGAGGTCTTCTCTAACAAAGTAAAAATGTTAGGGAAAAACAAGTCAATGACTTCATTCCACATCTGTGGTTTTCCTTTAATAGTTTTTAATAAATGGAAATCTATTTTCTTTTGTTTCACTTACCTCTTTGAAAATAGTAAAGGAAAAACAAAGTCCTCATGATAATAATATAAAATAAAATAAATTCCTTTTATAGCTGCATATAACTATATCTGTTGTTACTCTGTTGTGTACAACTTTTCATGACCCAATGTGGGGTTTTCTTGACAAAGAAACTAGAATGGTTTGTCATTTTACAGATGAAGAAACTGAGGCGAACAGAAAGTGACTTTCCCAGGGTCACACAGCTAGAAAGTGTCTGAAGTCAAACTTGACCTGGAATTTGAGCCACTTAGCTGCCCTATCTCTAGATCTATCATCTCTGTCTCTGTTTGGTGGCTGTTGATTGGTCAGTCTGTTTGAAATATTCTGCACCTTAAATCCAGTATTCCTACTTAAAAAAAAAAAAGGGAAGAGAATAGAACCTGTTAATTACCAGCCAATGAACTTAAATTTGACTCCTAGCAAAATTCTAGAATATTTTATTTAAAAATTGGTTAATGAAGATTTTAGAAAGCAAGGAATGATCACAATAAGCTTCATAGAGAACAGGTTATTCCAGCTGAATTTTCTTTCTTTCTTTCTTTCTTTCTTTCTTTCTTTCTTTCTTTCTTTCTTTCTTTCTTTCTTTCTTTCTTTCTTTCTTTCTTTCTTTCTTTCTTTCTTTCTTTCTTTCTTTCTTTCTTTCTTTCTTTCTTTCTTTCTTTCTTTCTTTCTTTCTTTCTTTCTTTCTCTCTCTCTCTTTTTCTTTTTCTTTCTTTCTTTCTTTCTTTTTTTTTTTTTTTTTACTAGAGTTACTTAACTGCTAAGTCAGAAAATGCTGTGGATTTTAGCAAAATGCTTGATAAAGTAATCTCATACTGTAAGGACAAAGATAGGGACTGAACCTTTGATTTTCCTGATATATGTAACTTCCAGGTGAGGCAATAACCCCTAGTGGGGCAGATTGTCATCCTTCTCTCCCACTTTTAGCATTCAAGAATTGCTTAGGTCATTAAGGATAAAAACAACTTCCCAAGATTATCTGGCTAGTGTATAAAAGAGACAATAATTGAACCTAAGTTTTCCTGGCTTCTAGGTTGTTAGGTTCTTACTAAGTGCTAATGAGATAATGAGATATTAGGTTCTTCCTAAGTGCTAAGTCGGTACTTAACAATTCTCTAGTTCCGGCCTTTACTGGGAGTTTTACTTGTGAACTCCTGGGGAGGAGCAAGTTCATTGGTTGAAGTAATTTTTCCCAGAAGCCCTTGCGTTATCCCACACCCATTCTCTGGGAGTATAAAAGAGGGTGGCACTCCAGAGATAGTGTGTCTTGTTTGGACCAGACTTGAGGCGGCTCTCTGGAGGAAGACGTCTCTCCTCTAGATCAGAGAGCGATCGGCAGTTTCTGGAGACAACAGCGAGTTACACTAGGTCAGTTTTCTTTCTATATAATACACCACCTCTCATCTCATGCTATCTGATAGAAAAGATGGAGAGATGTGGGTTAGGTAAGAATGTAGTTAGATTCAGAACTGACTGAATGGTTGAATCTGGACACCAGCCATTTAGGGAGAGTGTAATATTCCACGTCAACCTGTCAAGACTTCTTTAGTTGAGTGCCCCAAAGATTGGATTTTGGCATTATGTTTTTAAACATTTTTACCAATGATCTCAACAAAGCAATAGAAAAAATCTTTTCAAATTTGTATGCAATTTTATTTTCTTTCTCAGTTTTCCCTTTTTGATTTGATTTTTTCTTGTGCAGCAAGATAATTGTATAAACATGTATGCATATATTGGATTTAACATATATTTTTTATCATGTTTAACATATATTGGATTACTTGTCATCTAGAGGGTGGGGGAAGAGGAGGAAAATTGGAACACAAATTTTTGCAAGGGTTAATGTTGAAAGATCATCCATGAATATGTTTTGAAAATAAAAAAGCTTTAATAAAAAATTCTAACAAATTTCTCAATATAAGCTTTTGCTTTGGGAACATGAGATATGTTATAGACACTAAGAATACAAAAGGATAAGAGAACAAGTTATAAAAAAATTTGCATGCAACACAAAGCTAAGAGGGATCACTAATATATTGGATTACAGAGTCAGGATAGCAAAAGATATTGACAGGCAAGAGCACTGAGCTCAATCTAACAAGATGAAATTCAACAGGGATAAATGTAAAGTCTTGTATGTGGGTTTAAGAACTTAATTCCCCAAGTACAAGATGGGGAGAGGACCTTGCCCAGAAGGCATCTCCTTTTCAAGGAATGACAAACTCAGTAGGAATCCCTGTAAGATATAATGGCTAATAAGACAAATGGGATCTTAGGCTGCATTGACTGCATTGTAACTTCTAAGAACCATCGCTTCCCTGGTAGGACACATCCATCCTATGTACAGTTCTGGCACCACATTTTACTTTATTTTATTTTTGAAAGTTAAATATTAAATTTCTTTTATATTTAAAAGAAAAGCAAACTATATATAACAAAGATCCACAATTTTTGGCATAAACTATATGTAGAAAGCCCATTATTATTTGGTGTTGTTGAGTTCAGAACTTTTTTTTACTTTAATACTATTTTAATTTTTTCTAATTATATGTAAAGATAGTTTTCAACATTCACTTTTGTAAAAAGATTTTGAGTTCCAAATTTTTCTCCCTCCCTCCCTCCCTTCCCTTGCCCCTCGCTAAGGCAGCAAGCAATGTGATATAGTTTATACATGTATAATCATGTTAAATATATTTCCATATTATTCTTGTTATAAAAAAATCAGAAGAAAAGTACAAAACTACAAGGAAGAAAAAATGAAAATTAGTGTGCTTCATCTGCACTCAGTCTCCATATTTCTTTTTCTGGATGTAGTTGGCATTTTTCATGTCAAGTCTATTGGAATTGTTTTGGTCATTATTGCTGAGAAGAGCTAAGTCTATTATGGTTGATCATCACACCATGTTGCTTTACTATTTATAATATTTTCCTGGTTCTGCTCATTTTTCTCAGTATTAGTTCATGTAAGTCTTTCCAGGCTTTTCTGAAATCATCCTGCTCATCATTTCTTGTAGAACAATAGTATTTCATCACATCCATATACCATATCTTGTTCAACCATTCTCTAATTGATGGGCTTCCACTCACTTTCCAATTCTTTGCCATTTGAAAACGAGCTGCTATTGTACATAGGGGCACTTGTGCCAACAGGGACAAGTGAAAGAGATACAGATTTATGCAGGATCTCAGCAAAAACTTCTGAGCAACTTGGAGATAAGTGGACTTGAGCTGCCTTAGGAGAACGTGGATTCCTCCTCACTGAAGATCTTCAAGTCAGGACTGAATGATGATCGTTTTTTCAGGTCTACAGTAAGGTATTCCCCTTTGGAAGCCAGCTGGACTAAATGGTAGGTGAGATCTCTTCCAAATAAGAGACCCTGCTTCTGTAAAACCATCAGACCTATATTTTCAACAAAAGTGATGAGGGACATGAGGCAATTAGCAAAACTTTTTTTTTTTTTCTAATGACATTTAAAATTTCATTCATATAGAAGGTCAGGAATTTTCTCTAACACACAGTCTACATCTGTTTTGTAAACTCTTACAGAGTCCCTGGAGACACAGAGAGATGAAGTGATTTTTGTCCAAGGTCCCACAACTAATAGGATCCGAGAAAGAACTTGAACACAGGTCATTATGAATTGGAAGCTGTCTTGGGATCCACTCCTTGGGTCAGGTAGGTGTCACAGTGGCTTGACAACCGGGCCCCAATTGGGAGAATTTGAGGTAAATATAATCTCAGACATGTACCAGTTGAATAACTCTAGGAAAAATCATTTCACCTTTTTTTTTGCTTCATTTCTCTCATCTATAAAATGGGGATAATAACAAGATCTACCTTCCAGGAATATTGTGAGGATCAAATGAGATAATATTTCTAAAATGCTTAGCACAGAGCCTGGCACACCTTCCCTCTACTCCATGCTTTTGCTCAACAAAACTATAAAACACACATAGAGAGAGAGGATTGGCCCCCTCAGATACAGATTATATTAACAGAAATACTAACAATGGTGGACACACACAGGAGTGCTATGGTTTCAACATTTCATCAATGAAAGCCAAAATTCTCAAACTCTGTCTCCAAGGAGCTTACCTTCTATTAGAGAAATATAATATAGGCAAGTAAATAAATATAAGATAGGTACAAAGTAATACAATTTCTAAAGCATGCTAAAAATGGACAGATCAAGAAAGGTTAAGTGGCACTTAAATGTACTTTAAAGGGAGTTAAGGAATTTTTGTAAAATGTATAATCCATACACCAAGCATAGACTTAAGAACACTGGGGACAAGGTAAATAGGAGAGGAATAAGGATTGGATCAAAATTACAGGTGTGCAATTATGGGCACCATGTTTTATTTTAATTTTTTTAGGGGGAAGGCAATCAGTGACTTGTCCAAGGTCACATAGCCAGTAAGTATCTAAGGTTGACTCTGAACTCAGGTCCTTTTTGCTCCAGGATCAGTGCTCTATCCATCATACCATCTAGTTCTCTCTAGGTACTTTAGAAAGGACATTGACAAGGTGGAGAAGATTCTGAGCACAACTTCATCCATGCTATATGAAGATTGGTTAGAGGTGATAAGGTTGGAGGTTGGGGGAGTTGTATATTATAAAAGCCATCACCTAGTTGACAAGATGGTTGATGAAGGGTTTGATTAAAAATAATAATAAATGTTAGAAATGATAAAATATAAAAATATTGTAGAACTTAGTATAATAACAGAAACACAGGATCCCAGCTCCAGAGCTCAAGGAGAGTTTCAGGATAAGCTAGTTTCAAACTGTCCTTGAAGGCAGAGACTGCTTCATTTTTGTTGTTGTTGCCTTTACTTAGCCTCTAATAGATGTTTAATAAATGTTTGTTGATTCATCTACAGATGGGGAAACTGAGACCTATTTAGTTTGAGGTGACCTGGGCAGTAGCAGGATTTGAATCCTGTCCTTGACTTAAAATGGAGCCATCATTTCTCTGAGCCACACAATAAACACCCAACCAGAAGTCAGTACTTCAGTATTTGGGTCTGGCAGGGAGTGCTGAGGAGAAGGAGAATGTTGAAGGACCTCCGAATTGGGCCTGATAATATACTGGCTTGGGAACACGAGGACCTCTATCTCTCCTTGCTAGAGAACTTCGTAGAATTATGACATTTTAGGCCCCATTCTAAATACCCTCTGTGCTACCAGGAGACGAATCCCAATGATAGAGTCTCAAAATGTGCTTGGCTTATGGGCTCACATTACTATAATATCAATATCTATATCTATATCTATATCTATATCTACATCTATATCTATATCTATATCTATATCTACATCTATATCTATATCTATATCTATATCTATCTATATATATATGAAACTCAAATATTAAAATACTTGAGATCCAAAGAATCTGATATAAATCTTATAATAGCTCTTTTACCATCATATTTTTGTGAATTAAAGAGAGATAGGATTTCTGAAGTTTATTGTACAAATCAGGAAATTTATTGTACAAATCAGGAGTCAGAGAGAAAATTAAGGCATTTACCCAAGATGATACATTGAACAGATCAAAAATCTCAGAATGGAAGGGATGCCGGTGGTCGCTTCTTACCTGATCCTTACTCCCTGACAAGTGGCGATTCAACTTCTGTATGAAACCCTCCAGTGAAGAATCCTAAACATCCTGAGGCAGTCCGTACTACTTATGGACAGCTCTAATTATTAGGAAGTTTTTCTCTATCTATGGTTTAAATCTGTCTCCTCACAGCTTCTATGCATGATTTCTCATTGTGCCCCCAAGGGCCTAGTAGAACATACTCAATCTGTCTTCTGTTTGACAACTTTTTCAAATACTTGAAGAAAGCTATTATCTCTCATTCTAAATCTTCATTTCTCCAGGCTAAACATTCCCATTTCCTTTAAGTGATCCTCAGAGCACTGTACTGGATATGGAGATACGAAGACAAAGATGAAAATCTCTGCCCTCCAGGAGATTACCTTCTATATATGGCTTATAGAGAAATATGTATAAGAAATAGAGATAATAAAATAAGAAATAAGAAATGTAGAGAAATAAGTATAAGCAAAAAAAATTATAAGGTACTTTTTTGTTTTGTTTTGTTTTGGAGGGAGGATCCTAGCCAAAACATAAAATTAAACCAAGAAAATTGAGCTGTTAAGTCTTTCATTTGTACAGACGTGTACACTTAGGCTCTAGCAGGTTCAATAACTTACTCCATGTCTACACAGATACTGGGTGGTAAGACCTAGAATGAAGTCTGGACAATAGTGAGCACTTAGCAAATGTTGAATCGGGGACCAACATTGCCAAAGTCACCCATAAATGAGTGTTAGCACAGAGATGGAAAGAATGCCAGGTGTGGAGTCAACTATTTCCTAGTTGATAGAAAGCAGACACCAGTTTTACCGCTGTTTACACCTTTTTACCTGATTTTTTGGGGGGAGGAATGAGGTAGTTGAGGTTAAATGATCTGCCCAAGATCACATAGCTAGGATGTGTTAAGTGTCTGAGGCCAGATTTGAACTGAAGTCCTCCTGACTTCAGGGCTGATGCTCTATCCACTGCATATCTAGATATCCCATGTGCTTCTTTAATAAACTGGTCCTGTGATTAAGATGCTGTTAACCTCCGTGCTTAGCAGAGGTATGATCCCTTAAATAAAGCCACATTCTGATGATTCCAGGAGGGATCCTGGTTGGGCGCAAATGAACCATAAAGAATATGGTTGGAGAGAGGTCCCCAAGATTGAGTCTGTTCTATCCATTAGAGATCAGGTTCTGACTCCTGGGCTTACATTGTTATTTTTAATTTTCTTGGTAATTATATTACTCATGGGAGGCTAGCTGGAAATCACACAGCCTTCCATCTTTGCTTTCTCTGACTATAAGCTGCAGAAAAGATGGCAGTGTGTCTTAGGAGAGAGCTTTTTTTTTTTTTTTTTTTTTTTTTTTTTTTTTTTTTTTAAATCATAAGTCCAGTCCCTATCCCTGTCCCTATGTTAGTTAAATCTAGGGCTTTATTTCCCATCTCCCCTTCTCCCTACTTGGGAGGAAATGAGCTGAAATTCTGGTGTTTATGGTCATGTCTAGAAGTATTTGCAAAGCTGGACAGCTTCCTTCCTGAGAGAAGGAAACCTGGGTAGCCAAGTATGAAGGGAAATGTGATGTTAATATCGGGGGACATCACTCAACCTTGAGGCAGTGGGATACAGTAGGAAGGCTTTGTAGTCAAGGAACCGAATCGATTCGAACCTGTTCTGCTCCATACTTTTTCATGTGACTCCTACAAAGTTCTTCAATTTTTCTGGATTTTTATTTCATTATCAGTGAGGGGGTTGGACCAAATGAGTCTAATGTCCTTCCATCCTAGTTTGTGATTATTTTCCAGGAAGAGGCAGGCAGGTAGGTGGATCCAGTGGATGGAGTGTGTTGGGCTTGGAATCAGGAATAACAGCTCAAATCCCGATAGCTGTGTGATCCTGAGCAAGTCACTCAACCCTCTTTGCCTCAGTTTCCTAATCTGTAAAATGAGCTGGAGAAGGAAATAACAAACCACCCATTATCTTTGTTAAGAAGACCCAAAGTATCAGATATGACTGAAGTGACTGAACAACAAGAAGGAAGATGGAAGGAAGCTAAATGAAAATCTGTGATAAGAATTCACAAAATAGGGGGCAGCTAGGTGGCGCAGTGGATAGAGCACCAGCCTTAAACTCAGGAGGACCAGAGTTCAAATCTGGTCTCAGACACTTAACACTTTCTAGCTGTGTGATCCTGGGAAAGTCACTTAACCCCAGCCTCAGGAAAAAAAAAAGAATTCACAAAATAGATGTAGGTTTTCATCTGTCTATCTGAATGTATCCATGAATAAGTAAATGTATCTGAATGGCTCTGTCCTACATGTATTTATTTTCTTGGTTCCTGCCTGTGTATTTCTGCACATATATATATGTCTATACATGTCCACACGTGTTTATGTATATTTTCACATGTGTATATGATGCACGTATGTATGAGAAGCATCCCTTAGCATCTCCAGGTTGCCTGAGATACCTGGGAGTTCCTTTGCTGGCGGTCTTGATCTGAAAAACATGAGCCATGCTGTGTCCTGGCCCTGGAACAAGGGAGGCAAGGAGGATTATGGTAATTATAGCAGCATATGTTCTCAGGCTCTCCAGCAGTCCACCTTGTAGATCAAGGCACGATTATATTCTGTACTTGGGATAAACCAACATCTCTCCTTATTGGGGGCAATGGGAGTGAAAACTCTATTTGCTCAATGCACCGAAACCCAAATATTGGACCCCCAGAGCCATAACATTCCAGGCGTGAGTGACCTCCCTATCCTCCCTAGCCCGAAGCCTTTGAAGTCTCCAGCCTCCTTCGTTTGTAATCTCCTTCAGAAACAGAAGAATTACTCAGGGCCTTTAACTCCTCCATTTGCAGGTTTAATTCCATAAATCCGCCTCTCCCCTCCCCCTGCCGCCCCACTTTATGGAGCCCGCAGGTGTGTGGTCAGACCTGTCAGGTGGGTCTCTGTTTGCATGTCATCTGGGAGTCCGATGGCCTCACCTGGGCACGGCTGAGTGCACACAGCGGAACCGGGGTTAGGGGGAATTGCAGGTGTGAGCCATCAACCAGCTCAGCATTAATCCATCCCAGATTGGGACAGCCTGGGCTGCAGGAGGCCTGGCCAGGGCTTGGGCTCACTGGGCCAGGAGGGGAAGGGCAGGGAGAAAGAGGGAGGCAGCTGTGCCTCCTTCCCCAGGGTGTCCACTGAGCATGGGAGAAGCAAGTATGATGGTGAAGAAGGGCTTGGGAAACCAGGGAAGCTGACTTTACTCAAAGGGATTCATAGGATCCCAGATCTGCAGATGAAATGACCTGCAGATGCTATCTAGACTAAACTCTCCTTTTTACAAATGAGGAAACTGAGGTCCAGATTGGAGAAGTGATAGTATATCATCAGATTATAGGTCTAAACATGGAAGTGACCTCAGGTGCCATTGAGTCCAAGCAGTCCATTCTATAGAAGAGAAAATTGAGACTCTAGAGAGATGAGGTATTTTTTTTTTGTTTTTTTTTTTTTTTTCAAAACTCCACAGGAGGAAGTATTTTTTTTTCTGTTTTCTTTTCTTTTCTATTAAATCCATTTATTTTTAATGCACATTACTTTATGAGTTATGTTGAGAGAGAAAAACCAGAGCAAAAGGGAAAAACTATGGGAGAGATTTTTTAAAAATCAGAAAAAAGAAGTGAACATTGCATATGTTGATTTACATTCAGTCTCCTTAGTTCTTTTTCTGGGTGCAGATGACATTTTCTGATCAAAGTCTATTGGGATTGCTTCGGATCACTGAGAAGAATCAAGTCTTTCATAGTTGATCATAGTACATTCATACTATTATTGTGTACAATGCATTCCTGGTTCTGCTTGTTTCACTCAGCATCAGTTCAGGCCTTTCTAAAAATCATCTTGTTTATCATTTTTTTATTAATGCTTTTTATTTACAAAATATATGCATGGGTAATTTTTCAACATTGACCCTTGCAAAACCTTCTGTTCCAACTTTTCCCCTCCTTCCCCTCACCTCTTCCCCTAGATGGCAGGTAGTCCCATATATGTTAAATATGTTAAAGTATAATTCATCATTTTTTATAGAACAATAATATTCGATTACCTTCATGTATCACAACTTTTTCAGCCATTCCCCAACTGATGGACATCCACTTATTTCCCAATTCTTTGCCTCCACAAAAAAAGCACAGGAGGAAGTATTTAAGATTGATCAGAGAAAGTATTTAGAATCTGCATGTTCTAACTCTGGAACTAGAGTTCTTGCCCCTTTTGCCTCCCTGCCTTCTTGAGTGGCTTTTGTAGGTCCCAGTATGCTATAGGTAAAGATTCTAAAATCAGAAGTCACAGGACTCCTGCCCCTGCTACTTTTATTTGCTGTGTAATTTTGGGCCAGATACTTCTTTGGACCTGTTTCCTCATTTGTAAAATGAGAGGGTTGGAATAGATGGTTGCTCAGACTGTTTCCAATTCTGATACTCTAATTCTGGGATACTAGACTTCCTACCAGGAGGACCTGAGCTCAAATCATAACTTTGCTAGGGTGATTTCACTTCCTGTGCCTCAGTTTCCTTTTCTGGCAAATAGACCTAAAAATACTTGTGTTCACTGCCTCACAGATTTAAGTAGTGTCTGCTCCTTGTCATGGCAGTTTGGACCATGTACCATTCACTAATCCAATGTGCTTTTACAACTCCTTCACTACTAATTTGGGATCTTAATCTCTGAACCAGCAGGTCTTAGCAACATCTCTACAAATGTTATATCTCAATATTTCACTTGTGAGCCATCTTCTCTGGCCAGGAGGAGACCATCCAGGACAGATGATGTCTTTTTGTGTTGTCACTGCTAAGTTTGAGCATTTATCAGGCAAGGGCTATTACTAGAACATCAGTAGCAGACGGCTGAGACAGGAAACATTTGTTTCTGATTAATTGACACTACAAATGAGAGAGGGGCCCCTAGCTTCTGGGAAGTCACCCAGAGGACCCCAGAGTAATTCATACCTCACAATGAAATGTAGGTCATCGGTCCAAGGATCCCCAAGAATCTGAAGGAGGCTGAGGGTGGAGGCACTCAACTAGGTGGGTATGATGGGAAGAGGCCTCTGAATAGGGGAGAGGCAGGGTGAGGAGACCTGGGTTCTGAGTCCATCTTTGCCTAATTAATAAACTGTGTGATGATGCAGAAGTTGCTTACTCAGCCCAAATCTTAATTTTCTCATTAAAATAAGCAAGCTGGGCTAGGTGATCTCTGAGGTCCGGTCCGCACTACTTAATATTCTAAGACAATGATAACAGTTCATTTTTCTTGATTGTAAACTGTATTTCTGAAGTGATTCACCATTTCCTTTTCCAGCTCATTTTACAGATGAGGAAATTGAGGTAGATAATTAAGTGATGACTTTTGTGAAACCTCTAAGTGTTTTAAACCATTAAAGCTTATTTTTTTTAAAGATCCATTTGTAAAATGGGTTAATAATGTCATCTATATCACTGAGTTATCGTGAGGGATAAGTGATATAATCTAACAAAAGTGTTTTGCTCAAAGTGTTGTGGGATTATTAGTAATTAAATATATATACATGCTAGGATCTGGCATACAAAGCAAAAAAAAAAAATGAAACCATGCAGCTGTATTGTATCAAGGGAGACAAATTGTACACAGATTAAATACATACAAACGTGTCTCAGATATTCACTAGCTTCATGGCACTAGGCAAGTCATCTGTGAAATGGAAATCATACTTGTACTTTCTTTATAAGATTATGTGAGGATCAGTTGAGATAATGTTTTGTACTATTTAAAGCTATAGAAAAGTCTATTATTAATCTCTAATTAAGCACCTCATTATTCTAGATACTGATGATACAAAGAAAAAGGTGGAATAGTTCCTTCTCTCAAAGATCTTCCTTCATCCTGAGGGGTGTTCAACATGGATCCAGAGAAGTAAATACAAGATGGTTTTAGAAAAGAGAGAGAACCAACAAGTAGGAGCAAGAGATCAGGGATGTTTTCATGGAAGAGGTGATATTTGAACTGAACCTTGAAGAAAATCAGGGATACTGAAAGAGAATGTGTTCCAGTTAAATGAGATGGATTATGTAAGTACATGAATGAATGGATGAATGAATCCGAATGATAAAGCATTTTAAAATGTTTTATTTTTTCCAATTATATATAAAGACAATTTTAACATTCATTTTTATATAAAATTTTGAGTTCCAAATTTTCTCCCTCCTTTCTTCATCCCTAAGACAATAAACAGTTTAACATAGGTTATGTATGTACTAATCATATAAAACATTTTCACATTAGTCTTTTGAAAGAACAGAGTAAAATATGAAAAAAACATGAAAAAAGTAAAAAAAAGTATTGTTCAATCTGTATTCAGATAGCATCAATTCTTTGTCTAGATGTGCAAAGAACTTTTCATTATGAGTCCTTTGGAATTGTCTTGAATCACTGTATTGCTGAGAAGAGCTAAGTTCATCACACAATATTGTACTGGTTCTCCTTACTTCACTTTGCATCAGTTTATGTAAATCTGATGAAGCATTTTGAAAGTGATTATTGTGCACCAGATATGAAAGAAGGAGATAGAATACTGAGCTTGTGGAGCAGCAAATAGGCTTGTTTGATTGGAAGACAAACTTAATGATAAAGAATATCATTATCGTTCAGTCATTTCAGTCATGTCTAAATCTCCATGACCCAAATTGTTTGCTTTTAGCAAAGAGATTGGAGAGGTTTGCCATTCTTTCTCCAATTTATTTTACAGATGAATAAATTTTTTTTTTTTTAATTTTTTATTTTATTTTATAATTATAACATTTTTTGACAGTACATATGCATGGGTAATTTTTTACAACATTATCCCTTGCACTTACTTCTATTCAGATTTTTTCCCTTCCTCCCCCAACCCCCTCCCCCTGATGGCAAGCAGTCTTATATATGTTAAATATATTACAGTATAATTTAGATACAATATATGTGTGTAGAACCGAATTTTTTGTTGCACAGGAAGAATTGGATTCAGAAGGTAAATATAACAGTTTACATTCATTTCCCAGTCCTTTTCTGGATGTAGCTGGTTCTGTCCATCATTAATCAATTGGAATTGGATTAGCTCTTCTCTATGTTGAAGAAATCCACTTCCATCAGCATACATCCTCGTACAGTATCATTGTTGAAGTGTATAATGATCTTCTGGTTCTGCTCGTTTCACTCAGCATCAGTTGATGTAAGTCTCTCCAAGCCTCTCTGTATTTCTCCTGTTGGTCATTTCTTATAGAACAGTAATATTCCATAACATTCATATACCATAGTTTACCCAACCATTCTCCAATTGATGGACATCCATTCATCTTCCAGCTTCTAGCCACTATGAAAAGGGCTGCCACAAACATTTTGGCACATACAGGTCCCTTTCCCTTCTCTAGTAGTTCCTTGGGGTATAAGCCCAGTAGTAGTATGGCTGGGTCAAAGGGTATGCACATTTTGATAACTTTTTGGGCATAATTCCAGATTGCTCTCCAGAATGGTTGGATTCTTTCACAACTCCACCAACAATGCATCAGTGTCCCAGTTTTCCCACAGCCCCTCCAACATTCATCGTTATTTGTTCCTGTCATTTTAGCCAATCTGACAGGTGTGTAATGATACCTCAGAGTTGTCTTAATTTGCATTTCTCTGATCAATAGTGATTTGGAACACTCTTTCATATGAGTGGAAATAGTTTTAATTTCATCATCTGAAAATTGTCTGTTCATATCCTTTGACCATTTATCAATTGGAGAATGGCTTGATTTCTTATAAATTAAAGTCAATTCTCTGTATATTTTGGAGATGAGGCCTTTATCAGAACCTTTAACTGTAAAAATTTTTTCCCAATTTGTTACTTCCCTTCTAATCTTGTTTGCATTAGTTTTGTTTGTGCAGAAACTTTTTAATTTGGTGTAATCAAAATGTTCTATTTTGTGATCAATAATGGTCTCTAGTTCTCCCTTGGACACAAACTCCTTCCTCCTCCACAAGTCTGAGAGGTAAACCATCCCATGTTCCTCCAATTTATTTATGATTTCGTTCTTTATGCCTAAATACAGATGAATAAATTGAAGTTACCAGGGTTAAATGACTTGCCTACGATTACACAGCTAAGTGTCTGAGGCTAGATTTGAACTCTGGTCTTCCTGACTTCAGACCCAGCACTCTTAGCACTCAACATTATCACTCTGGATACAAAAATGAAGGGACTGTTCCAAGGTCATCTAGCTAGAATGCAGTTCTTTTTGCTTTCAAATCCAAGTATTGCATTTATATGCTCCCATAAAATGGTTAAAATAAACTATTTAATCAAAGCACAATCTAGGCAAAAATGAAAATGAGAGACAAAGTGAGAGCAGGGGACTAGGGTTTAAAGATCTGGGATTCTAGGTCTTTCCATTCATGCTTTGACTTTTGGAAAATTCCCTCCCTTCCTCAGGTGTTGCACTGATTGTTTATAAAATGCTTTTTTATTTACATCTGAATGTAACATGTGAACATTATTTTCATCTGAAGATTTTTGGTTTTCTATATCAGCCTTTGAGTAGAAATAACCAAATATAAATAAGGCACTTAACTTCTTCTAAGCCTCCATTTCCTCATCTATAAAATGAAGAAGCTATAATAAATGATCTCTAAATTTCTTCCAGTTTTATATCTATGAGTTCATGAGATGGATTTAAATCTCTGCCACTTACTAACCAAGTCATTCTGGTCTTAGATAAGTCTAGTGAAGCCATTCTAGCTCTCAGCCACAGTCTCTTCATTTGAGGGGGTAGGTCTATATGGTCTCTAAGGTCACTTCCAACTTTATATCTATGCTACTGCTCAATCCCAGCATTCATCTGTTCCATAAGGATGCCCAATTAAGACTTATCTCAATTCAACACAACAAAAGAAATGAACGTTGTCACATGATATTATGTGATCATAGTTTGGGAAATGTATTTTATTAGGCTAATAAGAGTATAGAGGAAGACCATAGCATATAGGAATTGATTCATTAATTCCTCAAGTACAAGGCATGATTAGGAAAGCCTGGTCACACAGAATTTCAATTTATAAAACATCTTCTAAATTTATTAATAAGTTGATGTTTTAATTAATTAATGTTTATTAAGGCAAGAAGCTGAGTATTGCTATAAGATATTTAATATGTATGGGAATGCCTGCTATCTAGGGGAGGGGGTGGAGGGAAGGAGGGGAAAAACTCAGAACAGAAGGGAGTACAAGGGATAATGTAAAAAAAAATTTACCTATGCATATGTACTGTCAAAGAAAATATTATAATTATAAAAATTAATAAAAAACAAAATAAAAAAAAGAAGCTGAGTATTAGAGGGGTTAGAGAGCTGGCTTTGGAATCTGGATGATTTGGGATTTAATTCTTGACTCTGAGTGGCTATGTAATTCTTTGCAAGATGCTTAACCTCAGGAAAGCTCTTTAATTCTGTCAGTTATAGTAGGATGTGGATTTTGACTGGTGAAGGGAGTTTTCACACAGGAAATTCCCAATGGCGATGAAATAACAGATCAGGACCTCGCCCCCTCCAAGGTACAAAGAAAGCATTTTGCTAAGCACTATAGGCACAAAGACAAAAGGGGAGTCCCTGTCTTCAAGGATTTTATATTTTCCAGAGGAGTAAATGTAAGATAAGGATTGTGGGTTTGGGAAAGGTTTCCAAATGGAGGTGACATTTGAGCAGAGTCTTGGAGGAAGCCAGGGATTTTAAGAAGGGCAGGTGAGAAAGGATCATATCCCAGGTGTTAGACTCAGGAGAAATCACTCAACCTCTCAGTGCCCTAGGAGATGCTAAGCCGAATTAGTAGGGGGATCAGACAAGTCACATGTCTACATTGTGAATGCCCAAAAGAGATTTCTCCTAAGGCAGGCCTGTGTCGAAAGCCTCCTGCTTCTAATATATGAGACTCAAGCAACTATCATCAGAGTTCATCATAAATATTTCAAGATGTTTCTGGAGATATAAAACTGATACTTGGTAGGGAAGAGTTCTGGGGTGTCCTTTGAGACCCTTCTGGACATAGGAAAAAATAAACACACTTGGATACAGCCCTTGTCAACTCAACATGAATATGGTCAGGGCTGAAAAAGTGCACTCTCTCTTGGAAGGAAAGTTTGCCTCAATGCTTTTAACCCTTTTGCCTATAAAAATGTTTTTCTTAGCTTGTGAGGAAGAAAAAATACCCAGAGAAAATTGCTGGGTCTTCCTTTCCTTTGGTTTATTATTTTTTTTTTAGCCAAAGCATAAGACCTTACTTAGGTGAGTAGCAATTAGAGCATTTTTGTGGTTTATTTCCTGATCTAACTGCTTACGTATGAAGAAAGAAATTCTGACAAGTTGGAGTTAACCTGGATCTTACGGAAAGTGTAAAACCAAAACATTTTTGGAAAGATTTAGACAGAAAAGTCAGTTGGAATTTTTTTTTAATCAACAAAGTCTTGCTTTTCCTAGATTGTCCCCCTCTGTACCCTGACCCCCAACCAAGGAGATTAATTTCATGGGAAGTTAAAAGAGTTTCCTTTGAATTGGCTTGCTATTTAGTAACACTGGATGCCCATGGGTATCTTAGAACCAGGGATAACAATCAAATTGCTAATGTGGTTTACAAGAATATCCTGAGTTAATATAACCCTTTTCGTCAGGAAATCACAGCCTGCTTTGGCAGGGTTCACTCCATTTTTCTTACTGTTGTCCTTGGCATAAAGGGCAGAGCAGGTCTTAGATCTCCCATTTTACAGAAGGATAAATTCAGAAAACACTGAGTGACTGGACGCCAATTAAAAAAAATAAATTATAAAAGCAGTATTGATAATGAATAATAACATGATGATGATGATGATGTTTGATAACTGATTTCATTGGCATAGGGAATTTCTTATGAGGAAACTTCCTTTTACCAAAGTAGATCTGTACCTGCTCTGCAATTTAGAGTGTTAAAGCATGATCTGGATCTGCATATATAGATATATATTATATATAGAGAGAGAGAAAGAGAAAGAGAAGAGAGAGACAGGAGAGAGAGAGAGAGAGAGAGAGAGAGAGAGAGAGAGAGAGAGAGAGAGAGAGAGAGAGAGAGAGAGAGAGAGAGAGAGAGAGAGAGAGAGAGAGAGAAGGAAGAGAGGAGGAGAGAGGGAGAGGGATGAAGAGGGGAGGAGAGAGAGAGAGAGAGAATCAGTGACTTGTTCAGGGTCACACAAACCCATACCTTCCTGACTCTGAGATTAGCTAACTCTCTTTTGCCCTGTTCTTCCTCTGAAGTAACATCTTTAACTTGGATAAATACTTTGACTTGGAACCTATTCAAAGTTTTATTAATAATTCTCCTAGGACCTATGTGAGATGCTAGTAAACAAAGACAAAAACAAAACAACCTTCCAGCCTCTTGATAATATTAACTACAGCAGTAATGTCAATGAAAATATGATGATGATAAAGTACGATGATGATAAATAAAATGAAAATGATGATAATATCTGAATTCATGATTTCATTTCTGCAGGGAATTCTTAGTATGGAAACTCCTTTCACACATAAATTTTACCTTTTTGTTTTCTGAGTTTATCCTTCTATAAAATGGAAGATCTAACACCTGCTCTGCCCTTTATGCCCAGGACAACTTTAAGAAAAATGGAATGAACCCTGTGATTTCCTGAGAAGAGGGATTATATTAACTCTTAGGTAATTGCCTGGGGATTGAGAAGTTCCAGAGACTGCTCAGAGTGAGGCAACTAATATAGGTCAGAAAAATCTGAGTTTTCCTAGTTTCAAAGGCCATCCTCTGTCCAATGCACCTTGACCAC
The DNA here is from genome assembly GCF_048593235.1 of Sminthopsis crassicaudata. Lineage (NCBI taxonomy): Eukaryota > Metazoa > Chordata > Mammalia > Dasyuromorphia > Dasyuridae > Sminthopsis > Sminthopsis crassicaudata. Next base: position 39,082,439 of record NC_133619.1, read on the forward strand.
TACCACCATCAGCATCCTGATCACAATTAGCACCATTATTCTCATCATTATCACCATCACCTATCACCATCATTTCCACCATACCGTCATGATAATCAACATTGCACACCCTCTAAACCATCATTGTCATAACTACCACCAAATCACTGCCAACTTTCATTTACCTCCACCTCCACCACCATTATCATCATAATCACCACCATCATGATTTCCATCACTGACAACAACATGCTCATCATCTCCCTATTATCATCATCATTATCTCTATTACTACAACCCCCAATATTCTCCCAATGAAGGTGTATTTATGTAAATCCTGGAACTCCAGGATCCTGAAAGAATCAAATTTGCTGCCGATTGAAATGGCAGAAGAGAATACAAGGTAGGCATCAGGAGGCCTACTAAGTCACCAATGATTATATACATGAAAAAAGTAAAAGATATAATCCAGGATGTGAATGGCAGGGAAAGGATGAACATGTCCCTCAAGTGAGGGATAACAAATGGACAATATGAGTTCCTAGAGGAAGGTTCCTACAATGTTGGCTGGTGAACCAGCCTTAAATGCATTATAATTTTTTTATAAGGAATTTAAGGAAAATCATGGACAAAAATCATTGAAAATGAGGAGAAATGAATGTTAACTTACAAAAAGAAATTATGAGTTCATCTATTATATTTTCAATTCTATGAAAAGTCCCACAGAATACTATATAAAAAAATCCCAGAGCTTCAGAGTTGGAAGAGAATTCATTCAGAATCCTCTCTTCCAAAACATAACCTGAACACAAATCCCCTTTACAATACCAACAACAATGTGTCCAGTTTTTGTTTGAATATTTCCTGTGAGGGAGAACATGCTACTTTCTGAAATAGCTGATTCCCTCTTTAGACAGTTCTAACATTTTTCTCATATTAACTTGCTTCTTTGTAATGTCCATCCATAATTTTTAGTTTCATTTTCTAATGTAAGCAGAACAAGTTGAGTTTGCCTTCCACAGGATGCCCTTTTTGAGTACTTAGAGTAGACAGGACATCCTCTGGAACTCTTCTTTGTTCCAGATTAAACATCCCCAGATCTTTCAACTGATCTTTGTATGATCTGGTTTCCCTCCTTAAGTAATTTCTGGTTCATCAATGAATGACCTTCTTAAGTTGTAAGGTGAATAATTGAACACAGTTTTTCAAGCATAGTATGAGTAGAGTACAACTGAATTATTAATTTTTTTAATCTGGGCCTTGAATTTAAGAGAATTGGGATCTATTTTGGTTGACAAGATATTTACATATTGTCATTCATAGAAAGATGTAAGCTAGTATATGATAAGTCCCAGAATAGGTAATATGGTTTGGGGGCACCATTATATGAATATCAAGAAGGAAGAGATAATCCATTGTGGTCTGTAGAACTTCAGAGAACATGGATCCTGAGTTAGTTTCTTCCAGATTTTGGTCTATGATCTTGGGAGAGCAGGGATTATTTTTTATTTTTGTCTAGTGCCTAGAAGTAAATGGTTGTCAAACAAATGAATCAATAACTGCATGAATGGGACAAATAAATTAAAAAATATGGCTAGATATTATTCTGACCAATTAATTCACAAAGGATCATAGCTATATGGCTGCCAGGGATTTTAGAGGTCAAATAATCCAAGCTCCTCATTATATATGTGGTATGGTTTCCCCCCACATATACAGGGTATTTCTGTATGGTGTAGAAAGAGGCAGAATAGATATCTTTAGTATCTTCTTCCCCAATCCTTCTCCAAAGGAGACTCTGATTCCTTCCAGCAAGGCAAAAAGAGGTTGCGAGCCAGAATCTAGACCACTCTGCTTTACTCAGGAAGAAAGGATACCAGGCTAGAATTACATATATAAATATAGATATAGATAGATATAGATTAGATAAACAGATATGTTCCCTTAGATGCATTAGTTTAGGGAATGTAGTTTCAGGTTCAAACTAAAATTCTTTAGCTAAAATAGTAATTTATTTATCTTTATATATGTAAAGATAGTTTCCAACATAGATTTTTGTAAATCTCTGTGCTTCAAATTTTTTTCTCCCTCCTTTACCTCTCCCCTCCCTAAGATAGTAAACAATCTGCTATATTAAATATATGCAATCCTCAAGCTAAACTTCTGATGACTATTTATTAATACATCTTGAAGAACCCTAAGCTCTATATTTAAAGTTTGCCTACTCACCAAATACTAGTTCTGTTCACAGCAAATAGCAAAGAAATCCATTTATTCATGTCTAACATAAAATAGGAATCAGAGAAAATATACATAGTAGAATATGTACCAGATAATACAGAGTGAAGGAGTTCTTCCATCAAGAATGAGATAACTCTGATTATCTAAAAGGTAGATTCCCAGATCTAAACCAAAAGGGAAATTCTCAAAATCTTTAGTGTAGAAGCTGATCATGACAGAGACTTGCTAGCTCCTCTCACCTTTTTTCTAGTCTTATTCTCTCTTCACTAACCTATAATGGAGTCAGCATCATCCCTCATTTCTCTTGAAGCTGGAATGCCAAAGCACCTGGAAAAATTTCAAAGAATCCCAAAGAGAGTGAAGCATTTGAATCTCTCCTCCCCCACAATCCCCAGCTCTGACCTGACCTTCAATTGTGGTATTCATCTCTACAATGGAAGAGAGATCCTCATTTCGGAATTTAGGACTTGAGTTACATAATTAAGAGAACACTGAGTTTTAGTGAAAAATTTGAAATAGTTTTGAACCAGGCTGCTGGCTTTTTGCCGCTATATATTACAACTCAAAAGTTAGATAAGATTTTCTTCCCAATAATTCTATTTGACAGTACAAATAATTATCGCCCCCATTTGATAGAGAGGAAATTGAGGATCAAAGAGGTTCCCTATAGGAAACTGAATTATAAGATTTAAAGCTTAAAAAGACTTTAGAGATCGGTAAGTGATCTCTTGGGAGGTAGTGGGCTTCTCTCCTAGCAAAGGCTGAATGATGGCTTGTGGGAATGTTATAGATACTGATCCTCATTCAATCACAGGTGGACTCAGTGATCACTGATGTCTCTTCCAACCCTAGAGTTATAATCCTGTGGTGATTCTTAGCTCTGTTAGATTTTACCACCAATCCCTTAAGGAGTCACAAGAAACAATCTTGGATCAGATATCAAAATTATAATGAAATGATAGAATCAAAGGCTTGGAGAGTTGGAAGGAAGCCCAGAAGCAGTGCAGTCCGACTCATCCTTGAAAGGAATCCTGACTGTACCACACTAGACAAGTGGTCATCCAATGGCTGTTTAAAGGCCTCTATGGAGGGGAAACCCATTCTGTCTTGTGGCTGTCTCTTCCACTTCTGGACAGCTCCAATTATCAGACATCTAATTATTCCTGACAACAAACACAGAGCCTAAATTTGCTTCTTTGTCGTCTCCACCCACTGCTTTTTAGCTCTGCTCTCTGAGGTTAAACAGAACAAATCTAATACTCCTTCCATAGGACAACCCATCTATAGCTAGCTCTCCCCAATCCTTCCTCCTTTCCTCCATGACTAAATGCGACTCTTCCCCTTTTCAGCCTAAACATCTCTAGTGTCGTGCTGTGATCCTTACATAACATGGATGCAAGACCCTCCACCATGCTAGCTGTCCTTTGGACACTATCCAGTTTGCTTAATGGATGCAAAAAAGTAAATACAATACTTCCTATGTGATCTCTTAGGGCAGAAGGCAGAGGGTATATCAATTTCTTATTCCCAGAATCTACGCCTCTCAATTCAGCCCAAGATTTCATTAGTGGATGAGTATTTTTTTCCTACTATAACAAATCCCATGCTGTGTATAGACATGAGAGACAACACTATCTCTCTCTTTCAGGGAATAGAAGGATTTCAGCAGACACGGGGTAGGTGTTTACTAATTCATTGGACTATGTTGTGATTAAGTCTCTTACCTAAAAACATTTTGTTTATGCATGGATTTAAAAGTACAACACAATACCTCCCTATCAGCGGGCTGAGAGCAATCGTCACACATGTGTTGGCTCCACTCATAATCGCCAGTCTGCTGCGGCGCTTTACGGCAAGGGCTGATAAAGGCAATTCTAATTGAGTATACACATTAATTATCAGTAATATTACTGCAGCTATTCACATGTGTCAGGGCAGTCACTGGATTCCAGGAGGAATGATTAGAATTATTCTTATGAGTTGTTGTATTTTGTACTTTGTGGGGAAATTTTCCCCTCATTTCTCTCTTCTGGGATATATCTTAATGTGAAAGAGAGAGAGAGAGAGGGAGACAGAGAGAGAGAGAGAGAGAGAGAGAGAGAGAGAGAGAGAGAGAGAGAGAGAGAGAGAGAGAGAGGAGAGAGAGAGAGAGAGAGAGAGAGAGAGAGGAGAGAGAGAGAGGAGAGAGAGAGAGGAGAGAGAAAGAAAGAGAGAGAGAGAGAGAGAGAGAGAGAGAGAGAGAGAGAGAGAGAGAGAGAGAGAGGAGAGAGAGAGAGAGGAGAGAGAAAGAAAGAGAGAGAGAGAGAGAGAGAGAGAGAGAGAGAGAGAGGAGAGAGAAAGAAAGAGAGAGAGAGAGAGAGAGAGAGAGAGAGAGAGGAGAGAGAAAGAGAGAGAGGAAAAGACTGAAAAAAGACAGTGAGAGAGACTGAGAAAGAAATAGACAGAGATGGAGAAACAGAGGCATAGAGGGAGAGACTGAGGAAAAAAGAGAGAAATAAAGAGAGAGAAAGAGAGACAGAGAAAGAAAGAGAGGGAGAGACAGACAGAGACAGAGTCAGAGAAGGAGAGACCCAAGAAAAAAAAGAGAGAGAGGCAGAGAGACAGAGAGGAAGAGAGATAGAGATGGAGAGACAGAAAAAAAGAGAGACTGAGGAAAAGATGAGAAAGACAGACATACAGAGAGACAGAAGCAGACACAGAAACAAAGATATAGAAACAAAAAGAGAAAAGGCTTCCAGATTCTAAAAAGGTTAATTAATCATTCATTGGTACTAGATTATAAATCTGCCCTTTATTAAAAATACATATATAGGTATGTGTACATACATACATATACATACATGTATAAATATATATGTATATACACACTTATGATGTATATATATACACATATACATATACTTATGAGCAAGGGTGATAGAAAGAAAAGAGGAATGAATTTTCTTGGCCCTGATGCCTATTAGCTGTGTGACCTGAAATAGGTGTCTCAACCTCTCTGAACTTCATGTTCTTCTTACAAAATAAGGATTATAAAACATGCACCGTCTAGCTCGTAGCATTGTTGAAAGGGAAGCCCTCTGTAAAGCTTAAGTGCTATGGAAATGTGAGCTGCGTGATTATTTTGGAACTTGTGTAAAACAGATGAAAAAGGAAAACCAGACCTGTCAATCTTTGGTTATCTGAAGCAGCATCTTATTGGACCCTAATGAGGTCTGCCTCTAAGCTAAGGGTGGGGCCCCACCACTTTGGAGTGACTGTCTGTCAAATCTATAGCTCACAGACCCAGTCACTAAAGCTCCTTTTACCAAGTGACCTTGAATTCAGAGTGAACACATTTAATGAAATAGAATAATGTGGTAAAACAGAGAGTAAGTCAGCAATCCCTTTTAGTTTATTTTTAATTTTTATTCAATATTTTCATTTTCCTATCACATGGAAAACTTTTTACATTTGTTTTTCAAACTTCGAGTTCCAGATCCTCTCCCTTCCGCCCCACCCCCATCATTAATGAAGAAGTCATATGTGAAGTTATGCAAAACATTTTCATGAAAGTCATGTTGTGACAGAAAACAGAGATTCCCCCCCCCAAAAAAAAAATAAACCCTCAAAAAATAAAAGAAAGAAAAATTTAAAAAAGGAAAGAATATGGTTCATTTTGTATTCAAGCACAATCAATTCTTTCTCTGGGTACAGCTAACATTTTTCTGCATAAGTCCTGTAGAGTAGTTGTGGATCATGGTAATAAACATGTATTTTAAAGTGACTATTGCCTTGATAAATCCTCAAAAATGTGATTGTCTCATATCCTAATTAACCAACTTGTTTTCCTAATACACTATCTCTCTCTCACCCTCCGTCTCTTTCTTCTCCCTCTCCTTTCACCCCTTCTTTTCCCTCCCTCCCACTTTCCTCTCTCCATCCCTTTCTCTTTCTTTTCTTCCCCTCTCCCTCTCCCTTCTCCCCCCTTTCCCTTCTCCCTTCCTCTCTCTCTGTCTCTCTCTCTCTGTCTCTCTCTCTCTGTCTCTGTCTCTCTCTCTCTCTCTCTCTCTCTCTCTCTCTCTCTCTCTCTCTCTCTCTCTCTCTCTCTCTCCCTCCCTCCCTCCCTCCCTCCCTCCCTTCCTTCTTTCTTCTCCTCTCCTCTCTTCTCTTTTCTTCTCCTCCTCTTTTCTATCTCTTTGTGTGTGTGTCTCTCTGTCTCTCTCTCTCTCTCTCAGTCTCTCACTCTCTGTCTCTCTCTCTCTATGTTTGGGGAGGGGAGGATACACCAAGATACATCAGTCAATTATTGAATCATTTTGAGGAAACTTGTTGCAGTTCTACAGAATACCAGACTTCTTTGGATAGAAAATATATAACCTCAGGCAGGTTTTAAGAGTTATGACAACTTAGAATAAGAACTGGAATGGATGCTAGAGCATGGAATACAGTTATTTTCTGCACTTTCTCCCTAGAGCACACTCACACTTACTCTGTTCAGAGGCTTCTTTTTCTGTGACTTCACATACAGCCTCTTAACGGATGTAGCTCTAAAGAAAACATATGCACTAGAAAGGAAGGAAGGGAGGGAGAGAGAAAAGAAAGAAGAGAGGAAGGGAAGGAGGGAGGAAGGAAGAAAAAGAAGAGAGGGAAGAAAGAAGGCAGTAAAGTAGGAAGGGAAAGGGAGGAGAAAGGGAAGAGGAGAGGTGGGAAGGAAAGGAGGGAGAGAGGTGGGAAGAGAGAAAGGAAGGGAGGGAAGAAGAGAAGAAAGGAGGGAAGAAGGGAGGAAGGAAAAGAAAAAGAGAGGGAAGAAAGAAGTGAGATAAGAAGGAAGGGAAGGAGGAAAGGAATGAAGGAGGGAGGAAAAGAGGAAGGGAAGAAGGGAGATTGTTCAAAACATAAAACCAAATTTCAAATGCTTAGCTTAACTGAGTTCCATTTTTATTTTTGCCAAAAGTTGAAATATCAAAACCCTAAAGAAGTGGACATCTTTCTCCCAGGGCTAAATAATTAGCATCAGGGTTTGTCGAACCTGGATAAGAGAAGGTTTTTTCTTGGTACTGCTTCCTAGTCTAAAATAATTCCCTTGTGCACCTAGGTTAATTCTCAGCTAAGGTCAAGATTAATTCTCAGACACTAACATAGCATTCCAATAGGTGTTTCTACATTATTAGCTCACTAATATTCATTTTATTTTGATCAAGAAATTTATATGCCAGAAGGTGTCAACTATCCAGTACCTTCAGAGGAACCAAGCTTTCCAAAAAGATTAATTTTTTTAGATGCCTAAAGACTATCTCTAATTAATCATTAAAATTTTAAAGTTGTAACTTTTTTTGAAGGAGAATCTTAATGTTCCATTTCCCTACCTTCTTAAACATAAGAAAAGATATGATTTAACATTTTTTATAAACTGTTCTCTACATCTAGATTGTCTTCACTATCCTGTAATTTCCCTTGACACTATCCCCATCAGTAAAAAAAAAAAACCCAAAAAACAAAACTCTTGTGTCCAAAAGCTAGACATTAATTGTTTTATCTGTTCTCACAGCACTCTCTATTTCTTGTATGTGCTATGCACAGTCTAGTTTGTATCCTATTTGCCTCTATTATCACAAGCCACTAGAATCACAGCATCATGTAACACATTCACATCTAGGAACCTTCTCTACAGTATTCCTGCCAACTGGTCATCCAGATTCCACTTGAAGATCCAAGTAGATGTGGAAATCACACCTGCTGAGAAAGGCCCTTTCACATTCACACAGCTCTAATAGTTAAGGGATTCTTCTTGATATAAAAGACAAAACTCCTTTCAAAAATTCCACCTATTGTTTCTAGTCTTATTATTTCCACCCAACAAAACAAATCTAAAAATCTCTCTTCCACATGTTAACTCTTTCCATCCTAAATACATGGAAACAATTATATCACCACCCATTTCTCTATATTAAATATCTCTTGTCTATTTCATTCTCCTGTGATATGTTTTCCTACTTTTTCCATTTTGACTCTTCTAGTCACTTTCCAATTTGCTTCCTAAAACATGCTGCCTAATAAGTGAACAAGATAATACAGATGTGGGCTAGTGAGGACAGCAAGACCATGAGCTCCTCTTCCTGAGACATGATGCTTCTATTAATGCAAAGTGAACCAATCATGGCAACCCATGTCACATCACTGCACTTGCTCTCCATTAAAGTCTTCATTTTTTTTGTTTGTTTTTGTTATGGAAACTGTATTTAATCCTACTGTGGACTTCTTTTGAATCCTGTACTATGGTGTTTTTCAGAATTCAAGTTTCCTGTTTAATTTCATTTTTATTAGATTGGATATCTAGTTCATCACTATGGTTGTTCAATCATTTCGGTCATATACAACACTCTGACTGCATTTGGGATTTTGGCGAAGATATTGGTATGATTTGCCATTTCCTGCCCAAGTGCATTTTACAGATGAGGAAACTGAGGCAAATAGAGTTAAGTGACTTTCTCAGGATCACACTACTAGGAGTGTCTGAGGCTAGAGCTGAACTCAGGTATTCCTGACTCTAGAACTGGCTTTCTATCCCCTATGCTACCTAGCTACCCAAATTCATTATATACTATGTTAGTTATCCTTCCCAGATTTAAAGTATTTATAGGCCATCTAAGATTTCATGAAAGTCACAGCATAAATAAAAAAGATGGACAGATCCCTGAGCTAATACACAAGAGATCCTCCACACCCCAGTTCTCATGGATTCATTTGCATGTACAGCTAGATGAATTCATGTAGCTATATACTTCTCTATCCACAAATATGTCATGAAAGACTTTCATTAAATATCTTGATGAAATCCAGATATATTTTGTCTGTGATATTTCTCATGTCTGCCCTTCTAGTAATCTTATCAAAAAGGAAAATTAGACCATTTGACATGATCTCTTCTTTTTTGCCTAATCTCATTTGTATTGATATATTTTATGTTAATGTCATATTCATTTCTGAATACATTTCCCCCTACTCAGAAAGCCTCCTCATGAAAGAAAATCTTTTTTAAAAGGGGAAAAAAATCTAGGGAAATTGAATAATAATACATCAATCACAACTAAGAGAATCCATAATATTCTATACCCAAAGTACCCAGTCATAAAAGAAGGATGAACTTTCTCAGCTTTTCTCCAGTCAAGGGAGACATGACCTGCCATTACCTTCTTGAGGAACACTGCTTCCTTAGCTAGTGTACCCTTTATTAATGGGTTCTCCGAGCGTTCTGAGAATTGAAATGAAACTGACTGGCCTCTAGTTTAGAGTATCTACTTTCTTTTCTCTCCCGTGTATTTCAAAGGATATCTTTCCTTTTCCTCTACTGCAATTCCTTTCCAACTCTTCATTATTTTTCTGATATCACTCACAGTAGCTCAATAATCAGATATGAAAGTCACTTCTTTTGAAATAGAAGATGGAAAGAGCAATGGACTTTGAATAATCACAATTTTATTTATGTAATGCAAAAAGCTTGCAAAAACACTTTATAAATATAATCTAATTTTACCTCCACAAGACTCCTAGGAGCTAGGGTAGTATTATAATTATCCACATTTTGCAGAGGAGGAAACTGAGTCAGACAAGAGTCAAGTGACTTGGTCAGAGTCACATAGCTAGTAAGCAAATTTGAGGCTCTATTTGAATTCGGGTCTTCCTAGTTCCTGAGGCAGACAGATCCAGCTCTGATGTCTAAAAGGGTCATCTTCCTGAGTTCAAATCCAGCTTCAGACACTTACTAATTGTGTGACCCTGGTCAGCTTATTCAAGCAGTTTGTCTTGATTTCCTTATCTGTAAAATGAGCTGGAGAAGAAAATGGCAAATTACTCCATTAACTTACCAGCAAAACCCCAAATTGAATCACAAAGAGTCCAACATGACTGAAAACCAACTGAATACTTCCTACCTCCAGGCCACTTTGTATTTACCATGTCCCCTAACTGCCTCTGTTAGCTCTCTAATTGTATCAGTAGATCTGAATGTATGTGTCTCTTCTAACATTTATTTACCAGCTGGGTGACCATAAGCATTGACTTCCTCAAATTCAAATTTCACACCCCAACTCCTAGTGTTATAGTGAGAAAAGTGCTTTGTTAACCTTAAAGCATGTTAGGGATGTGCTATTAACTTGGACTATAATTTCTCTGGTTCTATTGACTAGCACTTATGGAGGACTACTGAGTGCACTGTTATCACCTCTTCGCACATCTTCACTTTCAATTTTCTGTTATTCTCCATTCTATCTTTCCCAGTCTGAAGATGTTTCCTCTTAGCACAGGAAAAAGAAGAAAGAGTTGACTGGTTCTGCCTCTTCTCTAAAAGCCATTATCCACTATCCCGCTAATCTAGAGTCAGATCAAGGTACCTTTTTTTTTCCTCTTGCCCTCTCTCTGCTTTTCATCTTTTATTAGAGTTTATAACAGCTAGGTGACTTAGTGGCTAGAGTTCCAGGCCTGGAGTCAGGAAGATCAGAGTTCAAATCTAAACTAGACATTTGGTAGCTGACCAAGTCACTCAACTTCTATCTGCACCAATTTCCTCATCTGTAAAATGAATTGAAGAAGGAAATGACAAATCACTCCAGTATCTTTGCCAAGAAATGACCCAGGTTCCTTCAGAAACAATATTAAATCAAGCCTCTTAAAGAATTTGGGACCAATAGAATCCACAAAAAGATGGAGTAAAACAAATTTCTAGCCCAATATAATTTAGAAGGACTTCAGGAAAAGTTTGTCTTATTTGAGTAAAAGGGGAGCACAGTGGGTTCAGACAAGCTAGCAGAAGGCTGTTAGTCACAGCACAGATTAGCAACCAAAGCTCCATTGTCTGGGCTCAGCAGACCAGTGGCACAGCAGTGCCACTGTGAGGTCTCCAGTCCCAACACAGCAGGCAAACTACCAGTCCCAGAACCCAGGGCACAATAGACACACTATGCCAGGCCACCTCAGGATAATGGACAAGTTACAAACTCTAGAGGCCCCAGTGCAGAAAGCTAGTAACTAAGCTTCAGGCCCTTAGTGCAAGGAAATTAGGACAGTGCCTCCAGTATTCCAGGAGCAGAACAACTTTAAAAAAATGAGTAAAAAAATGAAAAAGGGCCCTGAGCATAGAAAGCTACTATGGTGACAAGAAAGACCAAAACACAAACTTAGAAGAGTATTAACAATGCCAACATGCTTCCCTGCAAAGTCTCAAAGGGGAATATGAATTAGAATCAAGCCCAGAAAGTCCTCTTGGGAGATCTCACAAAGGATTTTAAAAATCAAGTAAAAAAGGTAGAAAAAATGAGAAAAGAAATGAGAATTTGCAAGAAAATTATGAAAAAAGAGTCAGCATCTTGGAAAAGGAAGCACAAAAATTGACCAAAGAAAATAACTTAAAATTAGAATTGGCCAAAAATGTTTGTGGCAGCTCTTTTTGTTGTAGCTAGAAACTGGAAGATGAATGGATGTCCATCAGTTGGAGAATGGTTGGGTAAATTGTGGTATATGAAAGTTATGGAATATTATTGCTCAGTAAGAAATGACCAGCAGGAGGAATACAGAGAGGGTTGGAGAGACTTAAATCAACTGATGCTGAGTGAAATGAGCAGAACCAGAAGATCACTGTATACTTCAACAACGATACTGTATGAGGATGTATTCTGATGGAAGTGGAAATCTTCAACATAAAGAAGATCCAACTCACTTCCAGTTGATCAATGATGGACAGAGGTAGATACACCCAGAGAAGAAACACTGGGAGGGGAATGTAAATTGTTAGCACTAATATCTGTCTGCCCAGGTTGCATGTACCTTCGGATTCTGGTGTTTATTGTGCAACAAGAAAATGATATTCACACACATGTATTGTACTTAGACTATATTGTAACACATGTAAAATGTATGGTATTGCCTGTCGTCGGGGGGAGGGAATAAGGGAGGGGGGGTAATTTGGAAAAATGAATACAAGGGATAATATTATAAAATATATATATATATATAAAATAAAAAAAAATTAAAAAAAAAAAATTAGAATTGGCCAAACTGAGGGGGAAATAATCCACTAAAGAAAACAACTCCTTTAAAAGCAGAATTGGCCAAATGAAAATGAAGGCACAAAAGAACTGAAGAAGCTACTTGTTTAAAAGCTTTTCTCAGTCATACAGTGATCTAAGACAATCCCAAAAGAATTGTGACAGAGGGGAAGTTAGGTGGTGCAGTAGATAGAGCACCACCCCTGATGTCAGAAGGACCTGAGTTCAAATTTGACCTCAGATAGCTGTGTGACCCTGGGCAAATCACTTATTCTCATTGCCTCAGCAAAAAAAAAAAAAAAAAAAATTCTATCCAAATTCAGAGAAAAACTATAAATTCTCAATATAAATCAAAGCATATTATTTTCACCTTTTTTTGGTTGATGTGACTTTTTTAGTTGTTCTGTTCACAAAAGCACAAATTAAAAATCCTCAATTAAATAACAAATGAGAAATTCTGAAACTTAAAGGAGAGATTAATAAAATTGAAAATTTTATTTAATTAAATTAAAGGAATTTAAGTATAATTAATTAAAGGAATGATTGAGAGCTATTTTGCCCAACTGTGTGCCCATAAATCTGACAACCTAAGTGAAACAGATGAATATTTACAAAAAATATAAATTGCCCAGATTAACAACTTAATGTGGAAATATGTTTAAATGATTGCACATGTATAATCTGTATCCAATTGCTTACCATCTTGGACAGGGTAGAGGAAAGAGTGAGATGGAGAAAAATTTGGAATTTGAAATCTTATAAAAATGAATGTTGAAAATTATCTTCACGTGTTATTAGAGAAAATAAAATACTGTTTACAAAAATATGATCTAAATCCCAAATGCGATCACGAAGAGTCCAGATATGACTGAAACAATTGACAGCAACAACAACATAGTTTCAGATCCTTGAGTGTCATTTACCAAAATCCTATTGGCAGGTCCTCTATTGTATTCTTCCTCAAATTTCTGCTCTTCCATCCAACTTATTCACATGTTTTAGAATCAAAGTCAGCAGTGAGCTTCCTGTACATCCATACATCAGGTTACTACAGAAAGCTCCTCCCATCTTCCCACTTTAAGATGTATTGTATTAATTTGACAAATGCAGAAATATGTTTGCAAGGATTGCACATATTTAACTTTGATGAGGTTGCTTGCTGTCTTGGAGAAGGGGGGGAACAAGAGAGGGAAAGTGAAAAATATGGAACATAAAGTCTTATAAAATTAATTTTGGAGACTATCTTTATGTGTATTTGGAAAAATAAAATGCTATTGAGGAAAATATATAAATTAATAAAAATTATGAGCTCTCATAGTTGGGGAGGGAAGAAGAGAAATATATACATGGCATGCTTTTAAGTTTAATATATTATTATCATTTTCTCCATTAGTTATATAAATATAAAGCATATATTGATTTGCAAGAAAAAAGACATATTGTATTTATAAACTCTTGGAACACAAAGGCTGCACTATTTTTGGATGAAATCTGCATCTTCTCCAATATCTCAGTGCAACATGCAACACATAATAGACTTTGTATAAATTATTGTGGAATAAATGATTTTAAAAAATTAACCCTTCATTGTGTTACAATGGAAAGGGTGTTAAGATTTAAAGTCAGATGATCTGGCTTGAGGTCCTGACTTTCCTATGTACTGTATAACTTTGTACAGGTCACTTCACAAAACCATAAAATTATAGAAACTGAAATTTGAAGGAATCTCAATGACCATCTATCTAGTCCTACTCAGAAAGAAAATGTAGCTGACTATTAAACAAGTGGCCGTCCATCCAATCTCTTCTCAAAGACATCCAAGAAAGAGGAACACACCATCTCTAGAGGTAACCTTGTCCAATATTGGACCACTGTAATTCTGAAATTTTTCATGACATTGAATGTACATTTGCTTCTATGATTTCTTCTCATTGTTTAAGGTCCTGCCTTTTAGGGTCAAATGGAATAAATCTAGTCTACCTCCACATGGCAGTTCTTCAAATATTTGAATTATCTCATTTTCTTCCTGAATCTTCTTTTCTCTAGAGTATTTTCAACTCCCTGTTCCATCAACTGTTCCTCATATAATAAAATTTTAAGACCATTCGTTGTCCTAATTATCTGCCTTGGACACACTCCAGCCTCAAAATTCTTTCTTTAAGTCGCTTTCACTTTCTTCTTCTAAGATTCAAGGCTCATCACTACTCTGCATTCTTAAGGTTGACCTTTCAGAAAAATGTTGTAGAATTTAGTGCATCTTCTAATTATTTTGAAAGGGTTTTAAGGCTAATATAAGTTAAAGAAAAATCACAAGATTAACTGGAAGAATTGAGAGATTAAATAAAAGAAAGTTTAAAAGTTATCTCTAAAGGATTTCACTGAAGCTACTCCCCAGGATCACAGCTAGCTAGGTTCTTCTTAAATATCCTCTCAGGACTCAGTTTGCTCTGATAAGCCATTTTAATGTCTCACCTCTTATGAGGAAGTTCTTCCCAATGTCTAATCTAAAATTATCCTATAGTAATTTAAGCCCACGAATTATTGTACTGCTCTCAATGGGAACAAAGAACATTTACTCATTCCTGATTCTATAATAACTCTTTAGACACTTGATGACAGGTATTAGGTTTCCTCTTGGTCTTGCTTTCTTTAAGCTAATAAACCCAGTTCCTTTAACCTTTATTGGAAGGGCTTATTAGTCAAACCTTTAATCATTTTTATTGCTTAACTTGGTGGTTTTCAAGTCCCACACATTTCAATTCAATCAGTTAACCAAAACTGAACAAAGTCAATTGATGAAAAATGACCAATGTAAAATGTTGTGGAGAAGATTCTTTTACAATTATTGTAGGACATATCACTTTTTTGAAGCTCATGCTTCAAAAAATTAGAACTGCATTATTCACTACAGTTTAATAAACTGCATTCTTTGACTCCCAGAACATTATCATAATCATCCTCCTCTTTATTTTTCTCCCCTTCCCTCTATCTTTTCCTTTCCTCCTTTTTTCTTCTCTTCCTTTTTCTTCTTTCTTCTTCTTTCTTCTCCTTCTTCTTTTTCTTCTTCTTCTTCTCCTTCTCCTTCTTCTTCTTCTTCTTCTTCTTCTTCTTCTTCTTCTTCTTCTTCTTCTTCTTCTTCTTCTTCTTCTTCTTCTTCTTCTTCTTCTTCTTCTTCTTCTTCTTCTTCTTCTTCTTCTTCTTCTTCTTCTTCTTCTTCTTCTTCTTCTCCTCTTCCTTCTCCTTCTTCTCCTCCTCCTCCTTCTTCTTCTCCTCCTCCTTCTCCTTCTTCTCCTCCTCCTTCTCCTTCTTCTCCTCCTCCTCCTCCTCCTCCTCCTTTTCCTCCTCTTCCTCCTCCTCCTCTTCCTCCTCTTCCTCCTCCTTCTCTTCCTCCTCTTCCTCCTCCTCCTCCTCCTTCTTCTCCTTCCCCTTCTCTTTCTTCTTCGTCTTTGTTTCTTTCATGTTTTTCTCCTTCTTTCCATCTCTGCTGATTTTAACTATTTCTTCAGAAAACTCTGATTTGTAACATTTTTAAGATTAATTCCAGTATAGTCCAGAATTATATGAGACCTTTCCAGTCTTAGGTTTTTTTGTTTGTTTGTTTGTTTGTTTTTTAATAAGAAGGAAGTTAGGATGAGATTCCTAAAGTCCTTTCCAGCCCTAATGTTTTGTAGAATGTTATAAGGTTCTAAGGTTCTTTCCATCTCTGGCTATTTCATTTAATGTTCTAACACTGAAATGTCCTAATCTCCCTTCCTGCTCTTACATTCTGCATTGTGAGGCAATATAACCTATTGAACAAAGTCATGGGATGACCTTGGAGCCAAGAACAGCTAAATTCCTGCACTCAAAGATTGACTCTTCATATTATGTTTCACATTTCCACTGTCCTTTTTTCTTGAGGCAGTTAGTGACTTACTTATCCAAGATCACACAGCTAAGAAGTGTTAAGTGCCTGAGGCCACATTTGAACTCAGGTCCTCTTGACTTCAGGGCCAGTCCTCTATCCACTGTGCCATCTACCTGGCCCTTTAATGGTTCTAAGGTGCTAGTCAATTCTAATGTTCCATGTTTGATTTTCTAACATCCCAACACTTCAATGGTCTTTCTACTTCTAAAAATGAATTCTCCTCTTACTGATTACTTGTATGACAAGTAATCTCCTAATTACTTGCATGACCATGGGAAAGTCACTTAATATACTTGTGCCTCAATTTCTTCACCCAAGAATTGAGAATATTAAACTTAATGACCTCTGAAGTTCCTTTCAGTTTTAAATCCATGATCTTATGTCCTCAGTTTCAAATTCTGTTTTATATTCTAGCATCCTTTGTCATGAGATATCCTGAGGCTTCAGTTTCCTCAACTCTAAAAGAAAGGGAATCACTCAAGATGCACTTTGGGGTCTGTCCAGGTTCTAGATCTGTGAGTCTCTAGGATCCTAAAGATCCATCTAGAACATCTATTAATCTTTGGCAATATCCTTATTCTCCACATTATATCTATGGTTTCTCAATGGTTAGGGCTGGACCTAACCAGACAAACTTCCAAGCTGATGAGAAGATACTGGAAAAAAGTCACAAATGAAGAAAAGGTTTTCATGGAACTTCTCTGACTAGAAATGGTTTTCCCTGATGTCATATTCCCAGAAATAGTTGGGTATATTTTAACAAATTTTCTTCTGATGAGACTCACTGATCTCATTAAATGGCAGTTTGAGGCTATGAAAAAAACTTCCATAGACCCTTTTTTTCTTAATTTAGCAGTAGCAATTGTTCTCATGTATTCACCAGAACACACACACACACATACACACACACGTATACATATATAATGTACTAAGAATTTAGTCTATATATTAAATAGGCTAGAGTTCACCAGGGCCATGTAAAAATAGAACAAAAATAAAACCATTTGCTTGCAGATTGGAGGTGAGGTGAGTGGGATGTTAATTAAAGATAACCTAAACACTCTTAATATTAACCTCCTGATTTCTTCCAGTGTTTCAGGAAGCAGGAAAAAAAAAATTCTTCAATATAGTTAAGAATGGATGGGATAAAAGACACCAATGAAGTCCAGGGCAGGTACGAAAACAGGAGCTGTTTCTCTGGGCTGCTTAACTAATACAGGCTGAGCCTGAGAAGGAGATAATGATCAGAACAGCCATTCCAGAGCAGAGACTTCAAATCATAGTAATTATGACAGTTTGTGCCAATAGCCACGAGGTGGGATTTTTTTGATGTGGTTAAAAATAACATCTGTAAAATCCAATAAAAATTACATTTTGCTAATTTTCTGATAAGATACTGCTTTAACTATACAGTGTCTTCTGCTACCAGTTTTTCAATTAGAGTATTTCCTTCTGGGTGGTTTTTTTTATTTTATTTCTCTCTCTCTCTCTCTCTCTCTCTCTCTCTCTCTCTCTCTCTCTCTCTCTCTCTCTCTCTCTTTCTCTCTCTCTCTCTCTCTCAACCATCTTGTCTCTTAGATCCGATTCCACCCTGAACTAAGCATTTGTTTTAACACTCCTAATTAATTGTTTTGTTTGAGTTTTGCCTTTCAGGCTGATCTCAATCTTCGAGACTTTATTAGCTTGTTGATGGCTGAGCAGTGATACTGAGGGCCCCAAAGCTCTGTTCAGTTGGTTCTTTTCAGCACTGAAAGCAAAGTTCTGATATTAGTACAGTGGAGTGAAATGTCAGAGAGGAAAGTTGATGACCTCATGAAACCATGTCTGCCTTTATTGAAAAATTATTTTTTTTTATTTTACCAGAAGTACTAGAGGAAACCAGGAGGTAAATGTTAAGAATATTTAGGTTATCTTTAATTAATATCCCAATTAACTCACCTCCATTTTGCAAGGAAATTGTTTTATTTTATTTTTTCTTGTTTTACATGTTCTTGGTAAACTCTGGGACTTAGGTCATCTTGTCCAATAGTATTTGCTGTAAAAAAAACAAAAGCTCTGATTAAATAATTATCTTACAGGTTGATAGGTCTTCATCAAAGAAGAAATGGGGCTAGTTCAGTGTTCAGGTATATTCTAGTGGGCAGTTTGTTTTTTGCTTTTTTCTTTGGGTTTGACTAGATAACCATTGTTGTTCATTTCAACTCTCAGATGCTGTGATTCTGTTTCTTACCCATGAATCACAAGAAATCCAAGTGCCATATATTTGAAGGTTTAGGATTTCCCTGGTGGTCTTTATTCTTTTTTAAAATTTGGGTCATATCACATTAAAAGTTAGAAGTGATCACAAAAACAATTGATGTCTAATGTCTAATGTTTATTCAAATCATGAAAATTCTCTGCAACAATCCCAGCTAGCTTTCACTTGGAGACATATAATAATTGGCAACCCACCATCATTGATTCTTTTGGATAGCTCTAATTATGAGGACCTATTTCCTTAAGTTCAAATGGGAATTTTCTTCCAGTAAATTCCATGCACAGCTCCTATTTCTGCCCTTTGGGCTAGAAATTTCTAGTCAAACCAGTCAAATCCCTCTTCCACATGAAAGCCCTTTAAATATTTAGAGATTGCTATCAGGTCCTCTCTAAAGCTTCTCTCCTTCAGGTTCACAGCATCACAGACTTACAGTTAATCTCAGTGGTCACTTAATCCCAAAACATTCCTGCAAAAAGAATTTCCTCTACAAACTACCAGAAAAGTCACCACCTACTATTTGCTGGAAGATCTCCAGCAAGGGGAAAGTTTTTTGAGGCAGACTAGTCCACTTTTAGAGAGTTCATATTATAAAACATTTCCCCTTACTTAAATACTGATTTTGCCACTTTGCAAATTCTACCTGTTGTGTCTGTTTCTGCCCTTGATGGAAAAGCAGACCCAGATCCAAGTGAAATCCCTTCAGATACTTGAAAATAAGTTGCTATGTTCACCCTCCTCTATCCAATGTTCTCCTGACCAAACATACCCAAGTCCTTCAAGTACTTCCCTTAGGGTGTGAACTCAAGATCTTTTCCTGTTCTGGTTACAATAATCTGGATATTCTCCAACTTTTTAGTGTTCTTTTGAAAATGTGGCACCTGGAAGTGTGTGCAGCACATGAGATGAAGTCTGCCTGGGGCAGGGAATGATGGGAGTATCACCTCTTGATTCTTGATTCCCAGGGACCATACCTCTCTTAATGCAACTCAAGATGACAAGCTCTTCTGTCTGCTACATCAAACCATTCATTCTGTGTATCTTGGAGTCCACTGGAAATTCCCTCTTGGCTCAATTTAATTCTTCATTTTATAAGTTAGAATGTGAGCTCCTTGACTTCAGAGACTACAATGTTTGGCATTGTATCCCTAGCACCCAGTACTATATCTGGCACATACTAGATGCTTAATAAAGGTTTGCTTTATTGAATTGCTTTTTTAGTCCCCTACCCAGACTGATGATTTTCCTTTAATCACATTCTAGTTGTCAGAACTTTAAATAGTGGTATAAATATGGATATCAATGCTGATGCAATTATAAGTGATATTTTACAAATGTATTGATTACAAATGTATTGATATACTATCTAATTATATTAATATAATAATATAATACACAAGCATGTTATATATATGATTATTTATGAACCATAAAACCATTTTATACATACTCCTATTTATCAGTTTTTTTCTCGGGATGCAGATAGCATCTTCCTTCACATATCCTTTGTAATTAACTTGGGTATTTATAATTGTCAAAATAACTTAATCACTCAAAGTCATTCTTAAAACATTATTGTTGCTACTGTATTCAACATTCTTTTGGTTCTGCTTATTTCACTCTTCATTATTTTGTGCAAGATTATTCAAATTTTCC
Organism: Sminthopsis crassicaudata; assembly: GCF_048593235.1. NCBI lineage: Eukaryota > Metazoa > Chordata > Mammalia > Dasyuromorphia > Dasyuridae > Sminthopsis > Sminthopsis crassicaudata. The sequence continues at coordinate 39,102,495 of NC_133619.1, forward strand.
AATGATCATCAAGCTCAATTTTTTTTTATGGTAAAAGAAGTTTTCTGTCACAATCACATATCATAATTCATTCAATCATTCCCCAATTTCCTACATTTCTACAGTTTCCAGTTCTTTGCCAAAACAAAGAAAATTGCTATAAATATTTTAGAGTATATAGGTTCTTTTCTTTTTTTTTCCCTAACCACTTTTGGAAATAGTCCTAGTAGTGGTATTGCTGGGTCAAAAGGGTATAGACAGTTTAATAACTCTTTGACATAATTTCAGATTGCTTTCCAAAATGCTTTTTCACAAGACCCTGGATGAAATCTGCAACAGCAGGAGGCAAATGCTGTTCGGTTGAAGACTTTAAATGTAGATAGAGAGTAGGCTGCTATGGTTTTCCTCTGAGGACCAATCTACCTAAATGCAGAACCAGCTCATTATTAGAGTAACCACCTGGTGATGAATAATTCCTCTTAGAGCAATTGCATAAAATTTTCAACTACGACTTCTGGATCTGGATTCAAAGAACCAGGATTAAAATCTTGGTTCTGGCATTTATTGCCATTGTGATCTTGGGGGAGTCACTTCAATATTTAGCATAGTGGCTAGCAGTAATATATTTATTGAAATCATATGTGATTTTATCATTGCTTCACCTCTCTGGATCTCAATTTCCTCATCTTTAAAAGGAGGATATTAAACTAGATGATCCCTGGAATCACTTCCCACCAAGTTTTCTCTGTTCATACCTGTGGGAGAAAGTGAGTCTAATAATTTTACACAGTTCTGACTCAAAGCCAATTCACAAGCAAGTCAAGACATTGTCCTCATGAGATTATTGGTCCTCTTCAATAAAGGTTGCTGCTGATTATCATCATCATCATCATCATCATCATTGTCGTCATCATCAATAACAACAACAATACTGTTCTCACTGGTAACCAGCTCTGATAGGTGAATTTTTAACCATAAATTTCCAGGTTCCATTCCTCCATGCTACTTCTCAATTTTGTCTTATGGCTTTTTCTTCTGAGTTGATCACTTCTACCTCCTCCCCATCCATGACCTGGACTCTAACTCTGGGTCTCACCCTTCTGGATATCTTCCTCTAGACCCGCTGTAACCAGTCCTCTCTAAAATGTGGTGTCCAACAATTTGAAGGATGAACTCCCTCTAGTCCCAATAGCTGACATTTATATAGTACTTTAAGCTTATAAAAGCACTTATCCTCCTAACAACTCTGGAAGGTAGTGCTGTTATTATCCCCATTTTACTGGTTAGGAAATTGAGGATTAAATAATTAAAGTGACTTGTCCAGGATCAAACAGCTAGTACATATGTGAAGCCAAATTCGAACTTAGGTTTCCCTCACTCTAAGTTCAGTGTGGTGTCCACTGAATCACCTAGCTGCTTCAGAATTTATGTCCAATTTATATCCATCTATTCCATCAGGCAGCATTCTTTTGGATTCATATGCTTTCCCCTTTTCAATAAATAAGTCCCGTGTGGACAATACATGTAAAAAACCTCCTTCCTTTTTTTGAAGTTGTTCATTTCAGATCAATGTACTGTTTGAAGTCCCAACTGGATATTTGCATTCAGGGTAAGAAGCAGGGGGAATTTGTGGCAGATGTGAGGTCCAGATTCTTGAGTAAGTTTTGATTTGCTGGACAGCTCCTTAGGAGGCACCCTGTCCAGAAAACCAAAGGATTCCCAGACCATCTCTAAAATATTAGCATCCAGAAATCTAACTCCCTCTTTTATCTATAATGAAAGATTCAACTAGGTAGGTAAGCATTTATTAAGTGCTTATTGTATACTAGGAACTGTAGGATCCATTGAAATCATTGCCTCCAAAAGAAAACTCATTTTAAAAAATATTTCCAAGTAGATTCTCAGTTTATTCTTTGATCTGGCCTCCAAGAAGATTCATTTTCTTTCACAGATTATCTCATTTATTTATTTTTTTTTCCTGAGGGGGTGATGGTGCTAGAGAGTGATTTTATTGGTATGGTCAAGAAGAGTCAAGAAGTATTATGAAAACTGATCTTTCAGAGCCTAAGGATCCCAGGACAGAGGCACTGAGAGGTTAAGAGATGTTTTTAGTTTAGCATAGTAATTTTGTCAGAGGTAGACCTTGAATCCAAGTTTTTTGACTCGGAGGCCAGATTTCTAATTACACCGTTTTGCTTCTCATGATCATTTTCATAAAGTATGGAGTGGGGATTTCTTCCTATGCAGGATAGCTGTGATTGAGGAATTAATAATTAAGGAATTATCTCATATTGGGCAAGATCATGTTGAAAAAAAGATCAAAACATGGGGCTATAATTTCTTATATGGACTTGACCCTTAATTCATAGGATCTTAGGGTTAGAGAAGACAGGGACCTCAGAGACCATCTCATTTCATAGATAAGGAAATTATAGGCTATAGATGGCAAATGACTTGCCCAGTGTCAGAGCTAGTCAGTAATATTTTGGATTTGAATTCAAGACCACTAACTCTATAATGTTCTCTCAATTGCATTATAACTGCATCGTTCCCAGGACAGCAATTGTCAGATACAGAATGCTTCTCATGGTGGTGGTTCTTGTTGTTTGTTCAGTCATTTCAGTCATATCTAACTATTGGTGACCCCTTTGGGGGATTTTCTTGCCAAAGATATTGGAATATTTTGCCATTTCCTTCTCCATTTTATTTTACAGATCAGGAAATTGAGGCAAATGATGACTTGCCTGGGGCTACACAGCTAGAAAGTCTCTGAGGTCAGATTTGAATTGAAAAGATGGGGTTTTCTTGCTAAAGATCCTGGAGTAGTTTGCTGTTTCCTTCTCAAACTTATTTTACAAATGAGGAAACTGAGGCAAATAATGGCTTGCCTGAGGTGACACAGCTAGAAAGTCTCTGAGGCTAGATTTGATTTTACAAAGATGAGGCTTTCTTCACAAAGACACTGTTTGCCATTTCCTCTTTCAACTTATTTTACAGATGAGGAAACTGAGGTAAGAAGTGGCTTGCTTGGGGTCACACAGTCAGAAGTCTCTGAGATCAGATTTGAATTCACAAAGATGGGTGTTCCTGACTCCAGGCCCAGAATTCTATCCACTGCATTACCTGGCTGCTCACAGATGCTCAGTTCAACCAATTGGTGTTTTCAATTATGTCTATTCAAACATTTAACACTGTCAATAGCTAGTGAATTTGCTTTGTTTGACTACATAGATTGGTTACAAGATTTGTTTTTCTTTCTTTTTCAATGGTGGAAGTAGGGCCATTTATGGAGGGGGGGGGAATTTAAAAAGAATACAGCTTTTTGAGGGAAGGAGATATTTTTATCTTTTCCCTTATATTCTCAGTATCTTGGGACAAAAAAGGCATTTTAAAAATGTTTGGTAAATTATATTGAATATCCAGATTGGCTGATTTTTAAAAACACAGAAACTATAGTTAACAAGATCCTTGCTTTGACACTGACTTCTTTCTCCATTTATTAGTAATCTCTTGATTGCTAAGTCCAATGGCTCTTTCTCAATCCTTGTCCCTCTTGATGTGATGCCCATCCAATAGAGGATTTCAGGTTAGAAAAGATTTTTTTTTTTGCTTGCCCAATTCTCTAATCTTACATATGAGGAAACTGAAATCCACTTATTGAAACACCCTATTTCAAGGTCACCTAGTGGGCTAGTAGAAGAATCAGTATTTGACTCCAAGTCCAAATCCAAGACGCTTTTCATTATATTATACCACTTTGCTACTCATTTAACAAGTGGGCAAGTCACTTAACCTCTGAACCTCAGTTTCCTCATCTGTACAATAGAAACAATAAAATTTATCTGTCTCATAGAATTGTGGTGAACATTTTCTAAGCCTTAAAGCTCTAGGGGTGTCAAATAAGTCATTGCCATTTTGGTATCATACCAACATAGTGCCAGAGATATAAATTATCTCATCTGGATCCAACAATAGCATTTTATGGTTTGTGAATTGCTTTATGTAAATCATCTCATATGAGACTAATAAGTACCCTGGAAAGTAGGTGCTTTTATCATTACCATTTTATAGATGAAGACACTGAGGCAGAGAGGGCTTAAGTGATGGGGGTCATACAGCTAGCTAGTAAGTGTCTGAAATCACATTTGAACTCAGGTTCTTCCTGATTCCATGTCTGGCACTCTATCCACTGTACTACCCAGCTGTTGGAAAGATACTTTGGGGCTATATTGTTGGGAACTTGAAATTTCAGATTTTAACACTTTTTTTTGTGTCAATTCTTTTTTTTTTTGGAGGATTTTGAATTTGTCTTTTAGGTAATAGAGTTAAAATTTATACGAATCCAGCAAAAACAAACCTTTGTCTTTCCAAAAGATTGGCTAAGGGGTAACAAGTATTATGGATTTATAACTGGAAGGAATTCTAAGAGGGCACAGAAGAATGAACCCTGCTTCTGGAATCAAAGCACATGATTCAAATCACACCTTTGATATTCATTACCTACATGACCTTGACCAAATTATTCAGCCTCTCCAGGTCTCAATTTATTACCAGTAAAATAAAGAAGCTAGATTAGATAGTCTCTCAGGTGATCCAATTCAATTCAAACCACATGATTCAATCCCCTTCATCTTATAGATAAGGAATGAAAACTTAGAGCTCTTTTCCAAGGTTACACCCTAGTAAGTAACTTTGGTGGAATTTGAACCCGGACCTTTCCGTACTCCATACAATACTCACTCTCTGGGCAATAGATTAGACTGTACAATTTCAAAGATCTCTTCCCATTCTTAGATGCCATCCCTATGTTGGACATGTCACCCAATAGAAAGGCATTCGTTAACTGAACAAACAGAATAATGAAAATAAAATGTAGAACAAATCCAAAGCAAAAGCCTCTAAAGTCTCAGTCCCAAGTCTTCCCCAGCTCAGTTCTGCCTGTTCGGGCTGTGGCTTTGGGCCAAACTTGGAGCCTTTCTACCTCAGCCTCCCTGTTGGGTAAACGGCGACTGTTACGCTGTGATTAATTTCTCCCATAAGGGGGTTGTTTATATTAATTAAAGGTTGCGAAGAGCTTTGAAGATGAAAAGTGCTGACTTCTTATGCTACTGGGAGGCACCAAGTCATGGAATGTGATAAAACTGCTTTCCTAGATAAATGAAGAAAAGGGATCCAGTCTGCTACACTGGGAACTTTGTGCCTTGGGTTGAGACCCGGATGTTCAAAGAAGAGGAAGGAATTCTTCCAGAAGAACAGCAGAGTAGTTAGAGTTACATCCCAAACTGCTGAGTGTAAGCTCCTTGAGGGGAGCGATGGTTTCATTACTATTTTGGTGATACACATAGCCAGCACTGAAGAAATATTTGCTGAATTGAATCAAATTATACCTAACCTGGACACTTTAAAAGGTTTAAAATGCTTTTGTGACATATTCCTTTTTCCAGATTGATTGATACACTTCTTTTCGACCTATAAGACTCAACCCCCTAAAAGATTCAACAATCCTCCTTCACAGAATTGAAAGTTGGAAGGGTTCTCAGGGTAAGCTGAGGTCCAGGGATGTTAAACAACTTGTTTAAATTTCAGAAGTGGAATTGGAATTCTAGAGTCAGTGTTCTTTCTCTGATTCTCCCCTAACTGATTTAATAGAAAGAAGGAATTCGCTTTTAGTCCTTTGACTTTCATGGAAGTGGACCACCATGAACCATTGCAATTGACCAGAATCCTCTTGTTTTCCCACACTGGCTTTCTTTATGTTCAAAATAACTCAGCTGCTGGATTCATTTTTTTTGGTCATGATCATGGATTACATGCCCTCCTCTCTTTCCCATTTCTCCCTTGAATGTACTTCCTTCAAGTCATCTTTTCCACATTGATGATCATTTTTTTAATTAAAGCTTTTCATTTATAAAACATATGAATGAGTAATTTTTCAACATTGACCCTTGCAAAATCTTGTGTTCCAAATTTTCCCCTCCCCTAGATGACAAGTAATCCAATACATGTTAAATATGTTAAAATATATGCTAAATCCAATATATGTATAAATAATAAATAAACACTCCAAGGAGCCCTTGTTGACAGGGGTGGGACAATCTGTTCTTTATTAGTATTGCAGGAACCAGAGCAAACGCGTCAGAGGAACCCAAACGGCCAATGAATATTGAAGGATATTAATTTACTTCCTTCAATCGTCTTTATGAACTCTAAAGAATAAACACATACTGGGAACAAAAGAGGAAAATGTCAGGCTTGAAGCTGGCTTGCTGACTGTGGGCTGGGCTTTGCAGTTGACCGTGTCTTTACCTGCCTTGTTATGAGGTCATGTTTCTGTTTCCTGCATGAGGATTCGCCTTTCAAGAGGGAGGCAAGACTGTGTTCCTGGCTCCTAGGAAGGCCATTGAGTTTGGGCCTAGTTTTATGAAGGCCTAGATGAAAAGAAAACCAAATAGTTGAGGGCCCATAAAGCCCAAGAGTTCATAGTGGGATTTCAAAAGGACTTAAAAAAAAAAAAAAACATAGCCTATTGAGATGAAACTTTGTCTTTTGTGGCCCATGTAAAATCCATTTTTGACAGTATGCAGATTTTTTTTATTATCTGAATTTCAATCTTTGCATTCTTTTCAATTTGTATCTGACCTAGCATTTCTCCTATTTCTGTCCCCTGGTCCCATTCTCCTACAACTATTTTAAGCAATTCCAGGCTCTCCTCAACTCCTTTCTAGCCAGCATCTCCCCAACCCTTTGTTCATCCATCCTTCTCTAGTTTTGGAGACATGAATCATGAATAGACTAACGCTCCCATTGTACCTGGATAGGGCATACCAATTTACTCCTTTATTACTGCACTTTATATTCCTATAATTTTCTGTTCCAAAGTGCCCCTTCCTCTCTATTACTCCTCTATATGTATTAGAATTTAACTTCATTGAGAGCAAGGAATGTCATTTTTATTCACATGCCTAGCCTCTGAGCTTAGTGATTTGCTCATAGTAGACATTTAAATAATTTTCATTGATTACATAGACCTCCATAGGAATAATTAAACAAATTCCTCAAGGTCACAACTTTTTGTTTGAAGAATTCCATCCTTTAACCTTTGGGATATCTGTGATGATTAGGAATGTTTTCTTTCAATTGAGTCTAAAGTTCTCTCTTTGCAGCTTCTGGGGTTGAGCAGGAGGAGAAGTCTGAGAGACAATGGAGTAAAATGACGAGTTTTGAAGGTTGGTTTCCCATCCTGCTGAGAACACTTCTGCCAGGGACCTGGGGCAAGGCCTTTCAATTCTGAGCCTCAATGAGGGAGTTAGATCAAGTGATTTCTGAAGTCCTTGCCAGCCTTCAAATTATAATCTTAACCAAACTTCCCTGGTTGTCGTTCAGTCATTTTTCAGTTGTATCTAACTCTTCATGACCCTAGTTGGGATTTCCTGGCAGAGAGAATGGAGTAGTTTGTCTTTTCTTTCTCCAGCTCATTTTCCACATGAGAAAACTAAAGCAAATATGTTTAAGTGACTGGCCCAGGGTCACACAGCTATCAGGTATATGAGGTCAAATTTGAACTCAGGTCTTCCTGACTTTAGGCCCAGCTTCTATTCTCTGGGCCACTTAGCTACTCCAAATTTCCTTTTTAAAGATCAAAACGATGGATATAATTTCAGTCTTTGGTCAGGTATGTGGTACAAGAGGTTCATGGTTCAATTAGCAGCGGAAGCAATTGCTGTCTAAAGTTCCTTCCAACTTGAGGATTAGATGGAAACAAGGGCTCCTTGAATGCTTAAGACTAGCTATTATCTCTCCCTCACATATGCCCCAGGCTAAATATTCTTGGTTCCTTCCTCATATGACTTGATCTCAAAGTTGTTTTTTTTTTTTTTGCTGGTTTGACTTCCTCTGGACACCCTCAAAAATGTGCTTCCTAAAACTTGGTGCTTGCAACTGAACCCAGTACTTCAGGCAGTCTCTGACTGGGGCACAGTATTATGATACCAGTACACTGATATAATAATATAATAATAATGGCTCACATGTATAGAAGGCAGCTAGGTGACACAGTAGATAGAATGCTGGGCTTGGGTCAGCAAGACTCTTCTTCCTGAGTTTCAATCCAGCCTCAAACACTGAATGGCTGTGTGACCCTGGGCATGTCACTTAACCCTGTTTCCCTCAGCTTCCTCATCTGTAAAATGGGCTGGAGAAGGAAATGGAAAACCCCTCCAGTATCTCTGCCAAGAAAACCCCAAATGGGGTCATGAAGAGCTAGACACAACAACACAACAATAATAGTAACAAAAGTGTTCAGGTAACTCTTACTAAGTAGGTACTGTGCTACCTTTAAAAATATTTCATTTGATGCTCCCTGGGAGGTAGTACTGTTATTATCCCCATTTTACAACCAAGGAAGACAACACTTGAGTGACTAGCCTGGAGTCACACAGCTGGTAAGCCTTTTAAAGTCAGGTTTCTCCTACTGCTGGGTCCAATGAACTCTCCAATAGCCCACTGCCTCTTCATCTCCATAGTACTGAATACTACTCCTCCCTTAGTATAGCCTCAGATCATATGAGCTTCCTTAGAAGCCATATCATGCTAATGACTCACTTGGAATTTGAGGTCCACTAAAACCTCCAGATCTTTTTCTAATAAATTTTCACCTAAGGCACCCTCTTCTCTATCCCCACTTTCTTTTGTATTGATGCTGATTCCTTTGCAGGAGGCAAAAATACCTTTCTTGGGCTACATTTGATTCATTAAAATTCATTCAAAAAATTTAAAAATTTCAATTCACTCTGAGTGAAATTTGTTGAATCCAAAATGAACCCCACCCTCATTTACAAGATCTTTACCACAAACTTTGCACTTATGCTCAGGGACCCTTTGTTTCATCACTGGGCCCTGAAAAGGGGTCAGTTTGGGCTTCCTAAAAAAGTCACATGGATTTATTTGGAGCATCATGAGAACTTTTTGGTTTAGGGGAAATTCTAATTCCAGATAAAACCAGAGCTTCCTTGCTCTGAGGCATAAAATTCATGTCAAAAAATTACTTTCCTCTAAATATGTGTATCAAGATTTCATAAACTCCACTAATACTTCATTTATAGTTTATATTATATATTATTATAAACTAATAGTTTAATTATGAGGAGAAATTTTAATTTTCCCCCTCAAAATAATAATTCAAGCAAATATGTGATAACTTTATTATTTATTTATTATATATTTTTAAAAGAATAGCAAGTATATAATAGATTTGCAGTTTGATATACAAAAAACATTTTTCTATTTTTAAATTTTATAATCTTTTTATTGTATTATCTTATTTTTATAAACTTTTAATAAATAGTTATGGAAGTATTTGTTTTCTTTTTTATTCATTTATTCTATTTATTGATTTATTCTATCATGTTAATGTTTATAATGTTTTAAAATTCTATTATGTTATGGAAATATTTGTTTTATTTCTTTTTTTATTCTATAATGTTATTTTTTATCCTATTTATTGATTTCATTTTGTTGTATTTTTTATAATTTTTATTCTATTATATTATGGGAATACTTGTTTTATTTCTTAAATTCAAATTTTAAAAATTTAAATGAAAAGCTAATGTGATAAGCAAGATACTAATGCCATCATTTCTACCCCAAGATTTGGCTAAAGCAAAATTTTAACTAGGTGAATGAGGAAATCAGATCAGGTTTGCCAAGTGCTTTTAAATTCATACTACTTCAAGTCTGTCCTGGGCATCATCATTCTTAGGTATGATCTTTTTTAAAAAAGCTATCATCTTTGAATTTTTTTTTTTTTAAAGAGATGAAATCCAAGCAAAGGACTTTGGGTGAAATCAAAAGAAAAACCTTAAGTAACTTGAAGTTATTAGACAATTCTCTCCAATTTGCATCTGCCATCTCTCTATTCTCATCCTTCTTAATTTCTCTGAAATCTTTGACACTGTTTCTGGATGCTTTCAGAAGTCAGGCATTATTCTGCCCTAGATCTCTTCCTACCCACCTGTCCCCGCTTTTTCTCTTTGCTTTGCTGGATTATAAGTCATCTCAATGATGGGAATCTCAAGAACATGGGAGATTCCCAAGAGCTGAATCCTTTTTTCTTTTCTCACTATTACTGATTCTTGGTGATCCCATCAGCTCCTATGAATCCAGTTATCATCTAAATAAAGATGATTCCAAGCAAAATCGATGTCTCTATTCCCAGTTTTTATTCTGTTTTATATGTGTATCACTTATTGCCTATTGGATATTTAATTTGGATACCTCATAGATATGTCAATCTCATGTAGGTAGGTGGCTTCTTTCCTTCCCTCCTTTCTTTTCCCTCCTACTCCTTTCCTTTGTTCTTCCTTCAATCTACCTTTCCTTCCTTCCTTTCCTTCCTTCCTTCCTTCCTTCCTTCTTTCCTTCCTTCCTTCCTTCCTTCCTTCCTTCCTTCCTTCCTTCCTTCCTTCCTTCCTTCCTTCCTTCCTTTCCTCTCTTCCTTCCTTCATTCCTTCATTCCTCCCTCCCTTTCTCTCTCCCTTCTTCCCTTCCTTCCCTCCTTCCTTCCTTTTTTCTTTCCTTTTTATTTTTCCCTTCTCTTTTTCTTTTCTTTTTTTTTTTTTTTTTTTTTTTTTTTTAGCATTAAGTCTTGTAATCAGCAGAGAGATTATAACATTTCAGAATCAGAAAGGACATTAGAGAAATAGTACAGTTAAAATATAACTACTTGGACTTTGATTCAAGCAGAACTATGACCGAGGTGGGATTTGAATCCAGTTCTTCCTGATTTCAGGTCCAGGGAAGTTTCTACCACACCGAGTTACTACTTAGTGATCACAACAACCTCCAATAATTGAGATTATTTTGGCCATAAAAATGTAATTTAATTATCATGGGCAACCCTTGGTATAGACATTTTCTCTCCTACCACAGACCAGCAACTCTTTTGTAATTTTGCAGTGTAGTTTACAGTGGCCTAAGCTACTCAGAGGAGGAGATTTGCCCATAGTTCCATAATCTATTAGCATCAGAGGTGGGATTTTCATCCAGGTCTAGTCCTTATTTACTCTTCCCATTGAGATTGCACCATTTTAAAATTCTCTTCCTGGTTGTGAATCTGCAACATTGGGGCTAAGGCACTGAGAAAAATGCTCAAATTCATGATATGTCATGAGTCATTCCCTGATACTGCTCTGAATCTGGCCTATCCTTGGGAAATGGGATCCTGGAGAAGCTTGACTCATTTAATTGGTAATTGGATCTGCAGTACGGCCCACATAAATTAAGACCTGGATTACCCACAGACACCTGGGAGGCCAATACAGATCCAGGAAGGTGGAAGAATTTTTTTTTTTAATCATACTAAATATTACTGTTATTATCTTGACATTAGAAACCTTTGTCTGAACTGAAATCCAGGACTCAAGAGACAATCACAGAACCCAATATTAACTTGGAACTCCAAGCTAATCAGTTCAGTCAGTCAATTAATCAATAAGCATTTATTATGCATCTACTGTATGGCGGGTACTAGGGATTTAAGCAGTGGGGATATAAAGTCAAACAAGGCACACATTCCCATTTTGTAAGAAACATGCACACAATTGGGTTGAGGAAGAGCACACAGGTGTAATTCACAGAAAATACAAGATAGAGAGAGGGCATTAGCAGTTGGAGAGATCAGGAAAGGTACAAGCCAGAAGATGGTAGCTTAAGCTGAATCTTGAAGGAAATGAGAGATTCTATGAGGTTAGAATGCCGGCGCAAAAGCATGGAAGTGGGAGATAAGGTGTCATGTGTGAAAAGGAGAGAAAAACCAAAGTGACTAAATCAGTATTTAAGTAAGGGGAAATGTTTTGCAATATGAACTTTCTAAAAGTGGACTGGTCTGCCTCAAAAACTTTCCCCTTGTTGGAGATCTTCCAGCAAAGAGAAGGTGGTGATTTCTCTAATAATTTGGGTCAGGTAGAAGTGGGAGCTTGAGCTGAGTCTTAAAGGAAGTGAGAGATTCTAAAAGAGAGAAGTTGGGAGGGTACAATGAATTTCAGTTATGGAAAGGGAAGACGGAGCATTATGTGTGAAAATAACTAATATTGAGAGAAAAATATCATGTAAGAAGACTAGAAAGATAAGAAGGGCTCAGATTATGAAGAGATTTGTAAAACAGAGGAATTTATGTTTTTGATCTTAGAGATTATTATTGAATTGGATTGGAGCTTTAGGAAAATCACTTTGGCATTTGAGTGGAAAATGGAGTGAAACAGGGAGAGATTGGAGGCAGGAATAATAATAAATAATAATAATAATAGCTAGAATTTGTATAAAGCCTTAACATTTGCGAAGTGTGTTCCAAATAGTATCTAATATTAACTTCATAACAACCCTGGGTGGTAGGTACTACTATTATCCCCATTTTCCAGATGAAGAAACTGAAGCAAACAGAATTTCAGTAGCTTGTCAAGGGTCATAGAGCCAGTAAGTGTCTAAGTCCAGATCTGAATTCATATCCTCCTGATCAGAGGGGCAGCATTCAGTCCACCATGTAACTTAGTTCCCTCTAGGCAACCCTCAGAATGAACTCCTGGAACTAAATAAAAGGCTCGGAGTATTACAGGTGAGAAGTGAGAAAAAGTGTAATAACTATGTGAATATCTAGAAGGAAAGAGATTTTAGAGAAAGAAATTGCAATATTTGGTGATTGTGGATTTGTGAGGTGAGGGTCAAAGATGAAACTATGGGTCTAAATGTCTGTGAGGATGGTGTTTGTTGTCGTAATAGGAACATTTAGAAGAAAGGAGGAGCTAGAGCAGGAGTGGGGTCATGAAGATAAAGAGGTCATATTTGACACATTGAGATGTCTATGGTATATTCAGATGGAGATGTCCAAGAGGCAGCTGGTGATGGAGGACTGGAGCTCAGGAGAGAGACTAGGATTGTCTACCTAGAGCTGGGGATCATCTTCATTGAGATAATAGTTAAATCCATGTGAGCTGATAAAATTACTGAGAGAGTATAAAAAATGCTCAGGACAGTACCTTGGGGAACACACGTGGTTAGCAAACATTACACAAAGATTCAGTGAAGGATATTCATATGGAATGGTAGGGACATAAGCAATACTGAGAAATATCATGGAAACCAAGCAAAGGGCAAAGTACCCAGGGAGGGTTGGTAGTTCAGTGTCATTCTGTAGAGAGGTGTCTGCCTCTGAGACCAGAAGAATCAGTCCTCCCTGTGTGATCAGGTTTGGCAATTAAGAGATTATTGGGAATTGGGGAATTGGGAATTCAGCTGGGTGCCACGTGATCCTGTTGCCTATTCTGAATTTGCAGTCCATTCATACCTTCAGGTCTTTTTCGGATGATTTGCTTCCTACCTTGTAATTCCTGTTGATTATTTGTGAAGTTGATTTTCCCTGTAGATTTCAGTGTCATATCACAATCCTACAGCAAACATCTGTTACAAAGTTTTGTGAAATCTGGAATCATTTTGGTAAAATCATTTGTGACCCATGATAAATTATTGTCCCTCCTTCTTTTTCACTGTAGATATTTCTCATTCAATATGCCTCTTTGTATTCTATTCCAGGTTTCTTGTATGTTGTTTCTCTAACAATTCCCAGGATATGCATAGTAGAAAACACATCTGAGGTCTTTATAATCTCTAGCTGGGACAAGGGAGCAAGACCTCATGGTTCAACTCCAATTCATTGGAAGTGGGCAGATATTATTATACATATCTGGCAAAGTTCTTTATGAATCCAAGATTCAATTCACTGAATCACAGAATCTGAAAACTGGAGACTTCAACGGCTCTTTGATCTAATTTATACGGGAAAAGAACTCCCACTGTACCATCCCTGAGAAATGATCTTCCATTCTGAATCCAAAGACCTCCAAGCAGCCAGTTCTAATTTGGGACAGTTCTAATTGTTAGAAAGTTCTGATATTCATATTGTTTGCCTCTTTGCAACTATTGCACAATGGTCCAGGTCCTGTCCTCTGAAGCCCCAGAGAATTAGTTTTCCTCCATATGACAACTCTTCAAATACTTGACCACAGCTACCATGTCCAGCAATCCTTGAGTCTTTTCTCCAGGCTGCCTGGTCAGGTAGTCAATCAATCACCTAAGTAGTCAATAATTAATTTTTACTATGTGCCAGACATAGTTCCCTCAGCTGGTTCTCACATGGCATGAATTTAAGGCATTTTACCACCCAGGTTGCCTTTTGGACACTCTAGTTTATCAGTCCCCTTTTAAAGTCATGATGTCGGTAAATGAACACAATACTATGAATGAGGTGAATGGTGGTAGAGTACATAGTGGGAATAGTGCTCCTTGATGCAGTTTAAGTTCACTTGACTTGCACTGGTTAACATGGCTAGTAGATATTTTGCCTGGATTTGAATTCAGGTCTTCTTGACTCTAAAGCCAGTTCTCTGTCCATCATGGCACCTAGCTACCCTAAAGGTGGGATCATCCTACATTAAATCTGTTAGTCTTCGTATCAGACCACTGGGGCTTCAATTCCAGCCAAGCTATTTATTATCTCTGAGGCACTTATCCTCCTTGGGACCCCTTTTTCCTTATTTAAAAAGAAGGTTAAGAGTTTGAAGTGGATGATCACTGGGTTACCTTTCGGCTCTCAATCAAGGATCCTATTTCTCAGCAGAGGCAATTTCCTGTGTTTCTTAATTGGCCTGGAGTGACATGTGTAGAGCCAGAATAGCCCCACCTCCCACTTCTCCCCACCTACCTCACCTTTGCAGGTAGAGCCCACAAAGCTCAGTGCAAACAGAGAGCCTCTGTATGGAGGACAGATTGTGGGCTGGCACATTCAGCCAGGAATATTGGAAATCATGAACACAGGAAGGCCCAGGGCCTTCTGGATCATCTCATTGAACTTGTGATCACCCGCAGTGTTCTAATTGCTAGTGTACATAATAATAGCACAAGGGCCCTACCTGGAAGACTCTGTATATTCCCCTGTAAAAACAAAAACAAATTTGATTTCTGTTTTTAAGGAGAATAGACTTCTTACTAGAGCCTGGTAGGAGGTGCAGCTGGGTCTGAAGTCAGGAAAACCTGAGTTCCAAACCATCTTATTGGCTGTATGATATTGGGTGAGTAACTTAACTTTTCTCTCCCTCAGTTTCCTCAACTGTAAAATGAGTGTAATAGCACTTACCTCAAAGAGTTGTTGTGAAGATCAAATGAGATACTCTGCCCAATAGTAGGTGCTTAATAAGTGGATATCCATCCCCTTCCTCACCTTCCTTTACCCTCACCCTCAAGTAGTAAGGTAGAATGTTTTACATATTGGACTACTTGCCATCTAGGGCAGGAGGTGGGAGAAAGGGGGAAAATTGGAACACAAGGTTTTGCCAGGGTTAATGTTGAAGAATTATCCATACATATGTTTTGAAAAATAAAAAGAAAGAAATAAAACAATTAAAAAATATTAAGTGTTAGTGACTGGGTTCTGAAGTCAGGAAGCTTTGAGTTCAGATCCTGCTTCTGACACATTTTTGCTATATGATCTTAGGGACATCCCTCAAACTCTCTGGAAATGTCTCTTCATCTTGCCTTCCAGGAGGGCCTTCAATTATGGCATTTCCTCCAATAAGAGATCCTTAGTACATGGACAAAGTGCCTGGTAGTGATCTCAAATCCAGCATTTTTGATCAAATACAAGACACTGTATTATTCACAGGTAAGTCATAGGTCAATTCCTAGTTTATCCCACCTGCTCTGTCCTTCCCATTCTCAGCTAAATTTTATCCAAGTGGACTGAGACCACTAAGATTTCAATTTAGAAGGAACCTGAGAGATCATCTAACCCAACACTGGCCTGATCCTAGCATCCTTCCTACTCTATCTGGAAATGTCCCTTAAAGACATAAGAAAAGAAAGACATTTAAGAAAAATAATGGTGATTTTAAAGAAGCTTCTAGTAGCTCATCACAATTTTTAGGATCAGAAGATATTAGAAGATACCTTAGTAATCACTATTCCCATCCTTGCTATTACAGATGAGGAAATTGAGTCAGTATTCACATCTGTTTCTTCAGCCCTGAGAATAGTACCTTTCATATACACATACACATAGTATTATATTTGTATACACATATAAACATATGTATTTGTGCACATATTTATACAACACACAAATATATGTATATTTACATATGTACACACACAAATATATATGTGCATGTAAATACAGATTTAAAAAATTTTTTTATTAAGGTTTAGACCTGTCAATTCCTTGTGTGCTCAATTCAGGGATGGAAACCTTTCCATTCAGGTAGATTAGCAATTGGTCAGCCTTAGAGAGTTGCTCTGGATGATTGAAGGTTCAAGTTACTGGCCACAATCATTCAGCCAATATATGCCAGAGATTGTTCTTGAACCTGGAGCATTTGTATTTGAAGCCTAGAACAATGAAATTGGTCGCCTAACCTTGAAAGGAAGGGACTTGATTTCAAATCCTGGCTCTCTCCTGGACAATTCACTCCTCCTTCTCTGGGGTCTATTTTCCTTATCCGTACGATGGAGGCTTGGATTGTGCCAATGGAAGAGATTCTAAGTTTGGAACCAAGCTAGCTCTGCACTCTCTATTTTGATAATCTTGGTCCTGTTTTCTCAACCGAAAAATAAAAGGGTCCAGTTTGGTGACTTCTAAGTTCTTTCCCCCTTTAAAACTATGATTCTATGTGTCTCACTCCGCACATAGTAGGAGCTTAATAAATACCTCCCGAATTGAGTGGAATTGTGAATCATTAAGAGGACGTGATTTGTCCAGCATCATATGAGTAGAGAATGAAGATGGGAATCCAGATCCCTCTAGTTCACATACATGACCCTTTCCACCATGCTACCTTTCCTTGGAGACCAGGAAAATATAGAAAACCTTCTTTCTCTTTATTCCCACCCTCCCGAGAAGGAAAAGCAGAGAGCCCCAGTTGACTCAGCCACATTGCCTGAGCCACATTTTCTTCCAAAAGGAGCAGGAAACTTCAAGAAGTGACTTGTCCTTGGTTAACAGCCTTGCACTAAAACCCCCAACTAAGCCCCTTGGATCTCCCAGAAGCCTCTGGTGTTTTGAAAATGGAAAGTTGATAAAAATGGAAAGCTCTCCTTTCCAAGGATGGAACAGACTTTTGGAGAACAATCCTGAGCTTTTTTTTTTTTTTTTTTTTCCTTACTCCAACCCTTGTTCTCTGATCCTGGAACATCACCTGTCCATGTTGGATTTGTCTTTATAACCTACCATCTCTTGGAATGAAGAGTTGGAAAAATTTGCTCTTTTTATAGATTCCCACAAGACCTCCGATTGAGACCTCCCACTCTGTCCCCCAAGAAACAGGTAGTTTCCTCCGGGAGCCCAGAATAAATGACGGAGAGTTCACTTCTCACCTTTATCTGAACTATTTCCTCATTTTTTTTTTTTTTTTTTTTTTGGTGTTATTCACAGAACAGCCCAGTCCCTCTCTGGGCTTGACTGTCCTGGTAACCACATTACCTGTCTCACGCAAACACCGGTAAGATATGAGGCTAGATTAACAGACTGATGGGTTGGTTCAGCCAAGTAGAAACTAGCCATAGGAAAATCCAGTTGAAAACAGAGGACAAATAGAAGAAGGAGGCAAGCCACAGCTTGCAGGGGGAAAGCGCCAGCAGTGCAGGTTTATCTAAGGTGTGGCCTAGCTTAAGCCCCAGTAATTACCCAGGATACCAGAGCTGGTGGCTGGAAACTGCAGGGCTCTGGCAGACTTAACCCTGTCACTGCCGCTCGCTGGGACTTTCTGCGGAGGGCACCCTGTGGCCACACTCGGTCATGGCTGAGATATTCAAACTTTTAAGTTTTTGAACCTGAAAAACGATCAGAACCATTACTCCAGCTACCTGGCAAGGAAGTGGGTTCCCACATGTACCTTGATTTCCCTTCTCCAACATCTGGTGGGGGTGATTCTTGGTATGTTTCCAAGGCACTATGTGGGAATTTGGATCTTGTATGGTACTTTATTTTTTTCCTTTATACAACTCATCAATTAATGAATATTTATCCATCTATCTATCCATTTATCTATCTATTTAGTTAGTTATTGCTGAAGTGTTAAGTGTGTGGGACCACATTTGAACTCAGGTCCTCCTGACTTCAGGGCTGGTGCTCTGTCTACTTCACCGCCTAGCTGCCCCCTTTAATGAATATTTACTAAATATTTACTATAGGCCAGATATATTGCTAATGGACTAATTGATTTTTCTCAAGCACTCAGTCAACAAAACATTTTTAAGTGTTGGGAGCAGCTAGGTGGTGATGTAGATACAACTCTGGACCCGGGGTTCAAACCCAGACTCAGCCATTTGCTAGCCATATGACCTGAGCAATCCTCTTAACATCTTCCTGCTTCTGTTTCTTCATCTGAAAAATGGGGAAATAACAGCAATACCTTGCAGGGTTGTTGAAAGAATCCAATGAGATGATAACTATAAAGGCCTTAGCATACCACCTGGAACAGAGTACACATTGTATAAATGTCAGCTATTATTATTTTTATTAGGACATCTTCTGCTTGCCTCAGTTTCCTTAGTTATAGAATTTGGATAATAATAGTACCTTCCTTCCAGAGTTGTTATGAGGATCCAATGAGATAATAATTGTAAAGGGCTTTCCATACTGCCTGCCACAAAGTATGCATTCTATAAATGTTAACTATTGTTATTTTTTATTGACAACTTCTGTTTGCCTCAGTTTCTTTATTTGTAAAATTTGGCTATAACAGTACCTACCTCCTAGAGTTGTTATGAGGATCCAAGGAGATAATTGTAAAGAGCTTAGTGTGGTATCTGGCACATAGTGAAGTGTTATATACATGCTATCATCAGCATCATCAGCATCACCACCATCATAATCATCATTATTATTACCCACCATGTGCCAGGCACCGTGCTCAGTTAATATATAAAAAAGGACAAGACATTTGCTTCCTACCCTCAGGGATCCCAAATCAAATGGGGGAGAAATATGTGAATGAATTTGCATACCCAAGACATATTTCAGCTAAAGAAAAGGTGATCTCAGAAGGAAGGTACTGCAGCTGGTGGAAGGGTGGAGAGTGGGAGTGGGAGGGACCCAGGAAGTCAGATTTAAAGTAAATCTTGGAAAGACCCAGGGAAGTTGGGAGGTGGAACTAAGGAGAGAGAACATTCCAGATACGCAGACAACCAATGAAAAAGGTGCATGATTGGGAGATAGTGCCTTCTGTGAAGAACAGTAAATAGGGGCATCTAGGTGATGCAGTAGATAGAGCACCAGCCTGACATTAGGAGGACCTGAGTTCAAATTTGGCCTCAGACACTTAACACTTCCTATCTTTGTGACCCTGGGCAAGTCACTTAACCCCAATTGCCTTAGCAAAAACAAAACAAAATAGCAAATAGACTAGTATGTGGTCTATTTATTTTTAATAAATGAAAAAATATTAGAATGGAATTCTGAGAAAGTTTTTGCGAAGGAAGACTAGCCCTGTGATTTATTTGATCTAAGGACTCTGGCTTGAGAAAACTCCTACCAACTCCTACCAGGTGCAGACTGGCACCTGATTTGAGACTTGCAATTTTAGAACAGGGGAACTAAGAGAATGAATGATTTCTTTGGGGTTACACTACTAGGACATATCAGAGTTAAGATTGAAATCCAGGTCTTCTGGGCACTAGGTTTGACTTTCTATCCATTGGAGTTAAAAATATAAAAGTTTTGTGGGTAACACTCAGCTTTAGGATTAACAGAAGGTTCCAAGTGAATTCTCCAAAGAAATTTAGTCTGACTTCTCTTTCTTTAATTTTGGGTCCAAATCATTGTCTGGATGATGTCTTATTTCAAGCTATGTATATTAATGAGTAAGTCAATGGGTTGCTCATCTAACTTTATGTCATAATCATGGAAATACATGTTTTTCATATTCTTCATTTTCTAATACAGATGATTAAGGTAAATTTTTTTTTTTTTTTGGCAGATGTTCATGAATGTCTTTTAAAAGACTCTGGAACATCCCATGTCTCAATAAAATAAACAAAATGTCATCTATTAAAAGGAATTATTCTAACAAAGTTCACTTCTAATAGGAATCTCCCTCTTTAAAATTGTATAATTATAAAAGTTGAAAGCAGTTTCATCAGCCTTCTGTTTTGAGTCATAGATCCAGGGCAAAGTGAGAAGGGAATAAAATTAGGGAGTTCTCTAACCTGAAGACTTTGGGCATTATACAACAAAATGAGGAAGAAGCAATATGGATTCAGAACAAAGTTCAAATCATCTAACCCAGCTTGCAGAGAAATACCCAAAACAGGGATCCCAGACCAAAGGAAAACCTATCATTCTCCTATTGTGAACCATTAGAGTATTCAAGCTGGCTGATGGGAGCAGAATTCACCAGTGGTTTACTCCTGCTCAGACACAACCCAAAGTTAGGTCAGGAATTTACAGAGCTCAGACTAGGGGTAAAGTGGGGTGGGCAGAAATCAGACTTTGCTTTGGATCAGAACCCTCTATGAGTATTGAAAAATTGCAGCCTCCCAACTTGTCTTTGAGATCCTAAAATACCAAAGCATTCAATATCCCAAGAAAGTAGCAATAATACTAGCCCAGATCTTCCCTTCAGAAGTGCCACAGGACTCAGATTCAACAGCAAATCTGAAATCAGAAAGTAGACTGAAGGAATGGGAAAGCAAAAGAATCTTATCATGCGCTATCATGGTAGCATAGTTGCACAAGACACAAGTTCAAAAGAAGAGAATGATTAAATATCTACAAACATTAGTCTCAGAGAAACTTTTTAGGCACCAACTCAAGCAAAATTCCTGAAAGAGATGAAACAAAAATTTTTTAAAATTTCAATTTTTTTTGTAACCTGAGAGTACTTGAATTTTAAAAACTGCAAAAATATGAGAGAAAGAATTAGAAAGGGAATTAACAATTTGGTATAAGAGATAAAAAAACCTTGCCCAAACAACAAACTTCCTGAAAATCAGAATGAACCAAATAGAAACCAATGAAGCAATAGGAACTATTTAAATAAAGTCATAAACTTGAAAAAAAGGAAGAAAATGTGAAGTATCTCATAACAAAAAATGACTTGGAAAACAGATCAAAAAGAAAAAAAATTAAAATCATTGAATTATCTAAATGCCATGATCAAGAAAAGAATCTAGACATCATATTTTCAGAAATCTTAAAAGAAAAGCTCCAAAATGAAAACTCCCAAGAAAATCATAGTTCAAATCCAGAGTTTCAAGGTCAAAGAAAAAGTTCTAAAAGCATTAAGAAAGAATTTTAAATGCCAAAGAGTCATGGTGCGGTTCATACATGATTTAGCATCCACCATTATAAAGGAGCAGAGAACTTAGAGTACAATATTCCAGAAGGCAAAGGATATGAATTTACAGCCAAAATAATTTACCCAGCAAAACTAAGTATAATGCTACAACAGGAAAAAATGGATCTTTAATGAAATAGAAAACTTCCAAACATTCCTGATAAAAAGACCAGAGAGTCAGGGAAACTTTGAAGTTCAAACACAAGAGTAAAGAGAAACATAAAAAGGCAAACATGAATGAACTAAACAAACATAAACTGCTTATGTTCAAGCACAGGGAGATGATACTCTAGCATCATGTTTTATAGAGAAAGTCTAATTAAACAAGGCCTGGGAATGGTTCTGTTATGTCTTGATGATGTTAAGATCTTAAGAAAAGAATGAAAAGGGTAGGGAAGAAGAATATATTCTGGAGTGGGTGGGGCAATGGAGGTAAAAGAAAGTTAAGGAAATTATGTCACCTAATCCCAGTATACATGTAGATATATAAACAAAGAAAGAGGAGGGGTGAGGGAAGAAGTTAACATGACACTTGAACTCTCAGGTGAATTGTTCAAAAGGAGAAAGAAAAAATATGCACTCAGTTATATATTATAGAAATACATGTCACTCAACAGAAATTAGAGGGAAAGGGGAGAAGGGAAAAGGGAATTAGAGAGAAGCCAAATTAAAGAAAGAATTAGCTTTAAACAAACAAAAAAATTCTAAAGATGTATAAAAATATGTATAGCTCCTTTTGAGCTTTGAAGAATGGGAATCTGATGGGGATTCCATAAATTGGGGAATATATTAAAAAGTTATTGTATATAAATGTTTTCAAATATTTTTGCTCTTAACTCCTATTAGCATAATGTACAAACAGGAATCCAGAGGACTAATGGATAAACATGCTAGCCATTTTCTGAGAGGTGAAAAGCTCATTGCAGACTGAGATTATATATATATATACTCACAGATAGACAGACATTGTACATACACACACATATATAAAATCAATGTGGAAATTTGTTTTGATTGATTATATATGTTTGTAATGAATTTTGTTTTTGCGTTTTTAGTTGAGGAGGGAGAGCAAGAAAGCAAATCTTGGCTGATTAAAACAATAAAAGATTTAAAAAATAAATTATTAATTTAAAAAATGAAAGAAAGAAAATAAAACCCTGAACATCTACATTTTTTCACCTTCTAAAGTGTGTCACCTTCAGAAAAATTCTTCTATATTTAATTAGAACCTGATGCTTTCCCCAACTTTACTCTTTGACGTACCTTTATAAAACTTTCCTTACAAATTTTCAAGATAATAGGGTTTCTACATCTGTAGAGGTTCTACTCTCGGTTTTAATGAGCATGGATGACTATAGAAACACTTAAAGATCTGTTCACTGCTTGAGTGTTGCGCTTACATTTATAAATGCTTTTGGAATGATCTGGCTAGATCATAACATAATAGCTAGAGGTCCTGCTAAGCTCTGTACTGGCTCATTTACCCTTAAATTGTTTTTTATTGTCTTGTGAGATGATACTGCTTGCTCATAACCTTCCAGTACATCCTTTCATAATGTTCTACCAATGAGAGTTTATACTCCAAATCAATGTTGTCCTTACTATTTAAGTCTTTTCTTAGTAAGGAGTTGAAATATTGGCTAGCTGAGCCAGTTTCTGAGTTTTCAGTCTCCTCATTATCATGAATATGTTCCAGTAAAGTTGTCTAAGAAATTGTGAAAGTTTACTTTTATAAAATATTTTGTAGAAGAATGCAATTCTTGTGAATCATTCAATAATAATCAAAAAAAGATTTACTGAATCATAACAGAAGAATACCCCAAAAGTTCAGGCTTTGAGGACATCTTGAACTGATCCACCTGAGCAAGGCTCCCAAGCCTCCTTTATCCTTCATGATCCACCAGCCAAGCCACGGAGGGGAGACTCGATGTTGCTTGTGACTGCTCTGTACTCAGGTGATGAGGAAGTGAACTTTTAGTCATCTGATCCAACCAAGAATTGAAGATAGTTTCAAAACCTTTTAAGGAAAAATTAGCCTAAATTGCATAAGGGAGGGATTAGGATATTGTTCCTACCACACTCCCCTTCATCATTTCTTACAGTACTTCACAGTACTAGTATCCCATTACATTCCTGTACCATAATTTGTTCAGCCGTTCCCCAATTGATGGTGCCCCCTTAGTTTTCAGTTCTTTGCCACCACAAAAAGAGCTGCTAAAATATTTTTATAATAGTCCTTTACTTTTGTTCCTTTTCTCATTTTTTTCCTGAGTTGACAGTTTGCAAAATCAGTATTTTTTGATTTTTACCCTTTCTTCTAATTTGATATTCAGTTTCATGTGTATGATGTTGCATATAGATGATTCTTGGAGAACTTCTGGGTCAATAACCAATTGTTTCTATTTCATTAAAAACTGTATTATTCAGTGTTTGTCACATCCAGTACCTCTAAGTCTTTGGTTTCTTCTTTGTAGTATTCACAGGATACAAGTATGAGCAGGGAAGTGCTCCTAAATGTTTAATCTCTGTGTAACTATGTGTGTGAAGTACATTTGATACACTTTTTTTTTTTTAAATAGTTTTTATTTACCAGATATATACATGGGTAATTTTACAACATTGACAATTGCCAGACCTTTTGTTCTAATTTTTCCCTTCCTTCCCCCCTCCCCAGATGGCAGGTTGACCAATACATGTTCAATATGTTAAAGTATATAAATACAACATATGCGTTTGATACAATTTTAAGTTTAATATAGATTATCAACATATTCTCCACCTAAAGTTGACAAAATCAACAAAACAAGAAAAAATTCCTGATATATATTGGATAATTTTAGAATTGTAAATGCTTACATTGAAAATTTAACCATCAGTTCTCCAGAGGTGAATTGAGTTGGTTCTAGCACAGCTTTGCATGTGCTGCTTCTAAGTATTTACAAGTCACTGGTTCCACATTATGTTTTCCAAGATAGGTTTTGCTGTTCTAAGCCCGCCTTCACAAGGGACAGTCAGTGTAATATCTCAAGTACTGAACTTTAGTCAGGAAGATCTAAGTTTAAATCTCATTTTCAACACTTACTTGTGAGGCAGCTATATGGTGCAATAGATAGAGTACTGGCCATGGAGTCAGGAGGACCTGAATTCAAAATCAGCCTCAGACATTTAAGAACTGAGATGCATGACCTTGCATGAGTCAATTAAATGCCTTGCCCCTCTCCCTCCAAATCATTCTTTAGCAAAGAGATTACAATTTATCAACAAGATAATACACTATGACCAAGTGGGATTTATATCAGGAATGCAGGGCTGGATTCAGTATAAGGAAGACCATTGGCAAAATTGACCATATCAATAACTAAATTAACAAAAATCATATAATCTCAACAAATGCAGAAAAAGCTTATGACACTTACTAGCTACATGATGCACATAGTACTTGCTCAAGTTTTAGGAGCCTTGGTTTTCTTATCTGTACAATGGCAATAGTAAAACCTATACTCTTTGCATAGGATTGTTGGGATATTCGAAAGACAAGACATGTAAAGTGATTTCCTAACTTTGATGTACTGCAGAAATATCAGTTATTTATCATGTCTACGGAAGCTACCATGTTAAGGTCATAGGTGATTTAATTCAGAATATATTGCCATCCAGTCTCTGTTTGGCAAGAGCAAATGAGAGGGAGCCATGATATCCCGAGGCAGCCCATTCCACATTGGGATACCTCTAATTCTTAGAGCTTTTCAAGTTTAAATCTGTCTCTCTGTAGCCTCCACCCATTGCTTCTAATTCTTCCCTCTGGGGCCAAAAAGTACAAGTTAATCCCTCTTCCACATGACAGGTCTTCAGATCCTTGAAGGTAGCTCTCAAATCCTCCCAGAATCTTCTCTTCTCCAGGCCAAACATCCTCAAATCCTTCAGCAGGGCTTCCACATTGATAATGAGATTGATACATGCATTGCCAGAGATAACTCAGTATTTGGGAGGCTCTGCAGGAAAGTGTAGGAGAGAAGTATTAGATTGAATCCAAAACTGAAGGTCTTCGGAGCCATTGTCCTGATCTCGTTGCTTATATGCCTGTGAAACTGGGACAGTGTACCAGCGCCATAC
Source organism: Sminthopsis crassicaudata (assembly GCF_048593235.1). Classification (NCBI taxonomy): domain Eukaryota; kingdom Metazoa; phylum Chordata; class Mammalia; order Dasyuromorphia; family Dasyuridae; genus Sminthopsis; species Sminthopsis crassicaudata. The sequence goes on from NC_133619.1 coordinate 39,127,964, forward strand.
CAGGAAACTGAATCACTTGGGAAGTCTTGGGAAGACTTTGAAGATCAGCTGGCAGGATAAGATACCAGAGATCCTTTCTTGAACTAAACTGCCAAGGATTACAACTACAGGGCAGAGAGCCCAACTCCACTGGACTGGCCATATTGTTCGAATGTCAGATGTATGCTAGCATACCAAAGAAATTATTACATGGAGAATACACACAGAGCAAATGGTCGCAAAGTGCTCAGAAAAAGCAGTACAAGGACATTCTCAAGCCATCTCTTAAGAGTCTCCCATACAATATACCCAAGAGATTGACATTTGCCTAAAGACTTCTAGTGAGAAAAAAACCCACTCACTCCTAAAGAAACACATGGCAGTATTGGCTAGCGCTGATTATTAGGGAACTTCCCCTTACATCAAATCAAAATCTGCCCCTCTGTAACTGCCACCTAATGTTCTTAATTCTACTCTTTCTGCCCAACCAGAGGACTTCCAATTCCTCTTTACATAATAGCCTTTTAAAAACTTGAAGACAGCTACTGAGTAATGTGATCCCTGAGCCTTCCCTCAAAAAGTTATATTCCTGTCCATCACATCTTCCAGTGCCCTCTTAGCATATTAATCATATATCTGGATGGAAAGAAATAAACACAGGTCTTATTTATTCACATTGTTCCATTTTTCTCATATATGTTCAAGAGGCATGCTATTCATTTTCCCTTATTATTTCCCTTATTAGATTCCCTTATTAGATTGTAAATTCCTTGAAGGCAGAAATGGACTTTTGACTCTTTTTGTATCTCCAGGATTAAATAGTAGGTATTTAATTATCATTGATTGATTGATTGATTGATTTGAGAAATTGAATGTTTCTAGATCTAAAAACTCAAATATGGGAAATTTCCAAAGAAGAGGCAGAGCAGAAATAAGAGACTAACAGGCAAGGGGGAATAGACACCCAGTTAGACAGAGACTAAATGGCCTACAGCATGAAAAAAACCAGAAGCTTTCTTAAGACCCAGCAGTCCATTCCAGCTCTAAATCTATAATGCAGTGAACCTCTCAGTTTCAGGATAGACTCCTTAATTTTAGACCAAAATTTTCTTAATAATTGTCTTTCTTTCTCATTTTGTTTTGTAACAAAGACCTGAGGACACAAGGGAATTTGTTAATGTTGCTGCTATGGTTCACTCATGCCTGATTCTTTATGACTCCATTTGGGTTTTAGCTTGATGATAAACAAAATGTTGATCCATATTCTTTGCTTTAAATATTTTTCCTTGATGACTTTTTCTTCATGGGAAAGTTTTACGAAAGGAGTGTAGTTAAGAATAGAAAGATTTGAGTCCCTTTTTGTGACTTTTTTCCTTCTATTCCACCACACCTATACCAGAACAAACCTAGAGCTACACTATCATGTAACCCACAAGCAGCTGGCCTGGGTGCTGTTGATAGCTGTGGGTTTTAAGATACTTTTCAAAAGAGATTTATAGAAAAAAAAAATAACAATAAAAACCTCATACTTCCTTCTCCCATCCCAATAAGTTTGTTTTAAATAGGTTTTTCATGTTAATCTCAGCCACAATAGCTGATCCAAATCAAAGGGACAGACTTGGGAGATTCATGCTCTGTACAATAAGACCACATGCTTATTGGTCATGAAGCATACTTGTCCAGATTGTGATGGATGAAAACTCATTGTGGTTATTGAGTGAATGACTGTGGACCATATACTAGCTTTGATCTAGTCCTCTATTGTCAGGGCATGTAAACAGAAGGTTATATCACAGGACCACCAAAGAGTAGTGCCAGCTGTCAGCCTTAAGAAGGTGCCATCTCATCCCTTCCATCCATACACATCCTGGTGGTTGACTTTTGGCCTATGACAAGCTAGGTTTTCCACATGGCATCAGTTGCATCTCTGTTCTTTTAAAAATTATTTTTGTTCTTATTTGAAATCATTTTTAAAACAATTTTATCCAGTGATAAGGTTTTAAATAAAATTTTATTTTTCTATCATCAAATATTTTTTTTCTTCTTTCCACAATTCCTCACCCCAAGATAAACAAAATCCTTATAACAAAGAAGCATAGTTAAACAAAAAATATCCTATATTGTTTATTTCCAAAAATGTGTCTCATTTTGCTTATGAGTACATAACGTCTCCCTTAAGATATGTGTAGCATTCTTCAGCACCAGTCTTTTGGAATCATGACAGATTGTTGCGTCAATCAGAGGTTTTAAATCTTTCAAAATTATTTTTCAAGATGAGATTGTACTATTCATTATTTTATTGGTTCTGCTCACTTTATTCAGCATCAGTCTCTACAAGTATTCCCAGATATCTCTCCTTCTTCATTTTTTTGTAGCACAATAATTTTCCATTATATTTCTACTTCATATTTTTTCCAGTTGTTCCCCAATTGATGGACACCCCCTTAATTTTCACTTCTTGGCTAGTATAAAAAGAATTGTTTTGAATATTTTCATTCTTTCTCCCTATCTCTGTTTCCCTCTGGGTAGAGTCCAGTAGTGCAATTACTGTGGTTAAAGACTATGCACAATTTATTAACACTTTGGGCATTGATTAAAATTTCCCTCCAAAATGGTTGCACCAATTCAGAGCTCCATCAACATTTTAGCAATGTAACTATTTCCATGTAACTCCTTAAAAATCTATCCTTTTAGATTTGATTCTTTTCAGCAATTCAGAAATCCAAGGAAATCCCAATAAACTTTGAATGGAAAATGCCATCTGCATCCAGAGAGAGAACTATGGATGCTAAATATATATCAATATATATTATTTTCACTTTTTTCCCTTGTGGTTTTTCCATTTTATTCTGATTTTTCTACCCCAACATGATTCATATAGAAATATATAAAAAAGAATGTACATGCCTAACTTAAAAATAAATAAATAAAATGGAAAAAAATATCATTTTCTTCTTGTCATGGGTGTGATGTCAAACCTTACAGCTGTTTTAATTTAATTTTCTCTAATTATTAGTGATTTATAGCACTTTTCATAGGGTTAGAAATAGCTTGTAGTTCTTCTTTTTGAAAACTGCTTGTTCCTGTGCTTTGACAATTGACTGATTTTAGATTAGTTCTTGTTTTTACAAATTTGAGTCTGCTATTTATGAGACTTTCGTCAGAAAACTCACCTCAAATATTTTTTCTCTATTAATTGTTTCACTTCTCACTTTATCTGCATTGGATTAATTTGTGCAAATATTTTGCTTAATCGAAAATGTGTGTTTCTCTCTTTCTATCCCTTGTTTGGAAATGAATTCTCCCCCTATGATTTGACCTCATATGTCTAGGTCATATATCCATTTGAAGCTCATCTTAATATATATAATATAAGATGCTTACCTAAGCTTATTTTCTGCCAAAGTGCTGTCTAGTTTTCTCAGCACTTTTTGTCCTATAGTGAATCTTTACCCCAGCAGCTGAGGTTTTTTTTTTTTTTTTTTTTTTTTTTTTTTAGGTTTATCAAATACTACTAGGTTATTTTTTTTTTTCTGTATATTGTACACCCAATCTGGTTCATTGATGAACATCTCTATTTTTTAACCAGTACCAAATTATTTTTTGATTTGTAGTATAGTTTGAGATCTAGTACTTCTAAATTTACTTACTTTTTTTTTTTCATTATTTCTCTTTTTTCCTTATGTTAAATTTTGTATTCCTACTCTTAGAATCAGTGGCTTCCTTCAAGGCTCAGATCAAACACTATGTCATTCAAGAAGTTTGACTTTTCAAGCTGTTGGTGACCCTTACCTCCACTAAAAGAAATTTACATTAATTTTGTTTATAACCTGTATGTACTTATCCATAAATGTATTGCAGTATTCCTTAGCTCCAGTGAAATATAAAATCTTTGAGGATAGAGACACTTTGTAATTATATTTTTAGTAAATACTGCCCCTTCCTGGCAAATACTATTTATTTGTGTGTGTGTGTGTGTGTGTGTGTGTGTGTGTGTGTGTGTGTAGTGTGTGTGTGTGCATATACAAACAAATGTATATGTATACATGCTATAAATACTGATAGATTGATTGATTATATAGGGTAAATTAGCCAATCTCTTCTACTAAAGTCAGCCTTATTTCCCCAAACTGATCTTCCCCTCATTTTCTACTTTCAAGCACCTCAATGGAGGTACTTTCAAAATGGAGATACTGAAGTCGATTTTCTCTCCTCCTCATCCCAACGGATAAAACTTACAATTTCAGGGTAGCTTCTAGGAGCTAGGTAAATAAGAGTTGAGAGGTGCCAAGATTTCTCTCTGGCCACTGAATTGCCATTTTAGTAAATCCCTTCACCACTACAAGAAAATACTCTCTGTATTCTATGTCTCAAGGCCTTTCCTCTCAAGCTGGAGATGTTGAAGAATGGGGCTAAATGCTTTCAGAGATTTGCAAGATCTCCCAAAAGATGAGAGTACATTCTTTCTGGACTAAAAAGGCAGCCTGTGCTTTAAGTTCAATACAAATTACCCAGTAGCCTCCAAGTGCGCTACTTCAGCAAATTAAAGAATCTGACAGCTCCCCATACTTCATATGGAAAGCACTTCGCTGATCACAATAGGTCACACTCAGATGACTCTCTAGTGAAGAATTAAACTTTAATAAGAGTCCACTGTCTCTGCCTGGTGCATTTGCAACCAACAATGAGACCCGGTGGCTTTTCTCAACTAGGCCTTGGTAAAGAAACTGACCAGGAAAAAGAATGGAGTTACTCTGCCTGAAAGGGAACAAATACAAAAATAATTTGGCCGCTTAAAAGAATCAATTTTTCTGTGTACCAGAGCAAGACGCTAACAAGCATTACTGCAGGCTTGTCTGCGATTGGAACAGTTTGTAAAGGGTTTCTCTTCAGTGCCGAAGGTAGATAGTTATTGAGCAGGCTTCGACTGCAAGATGAGTTCAGCTGCCTGGATGTCAATTCATAAAGAGGTTGTTTGAGATAGAGTGTGTCTGGGGCTGCTGGGATTAGCTCAAAGCTGTGTGTGTCATCCTAAAACTTAGACATTCAGCTCCTAAAGAAGTAGAAATACTTTTAATAGCCCCCAAGTGCTTCTGGACCTCTGAACATTTCTGAAAAGTGGGTTCCTTAAGCAGCTAAGTATGAAATGTGCCCAAATCATTGAAATATTCTGTTATCTCAAATAAAAATCTAGGATCATGGTATCATAGCCCTCAAGGTGAAAAGGACCTCAAAGATCACCTAATTCTTTTTTTTTTTTTTTTATAAAATTTTTTTGACAGTACATATGCATGAGTAATTTTTAAAAATAACATTATCCCTTGTATTCATTTTTCCAAATTATCCCCTTCCTCCCTCTACTCCCTCCCCTTGATGACAGGCAATCCCATACATTTTACATGTGTTACAATATAACCTAGATACAATATATGTGTGTAAATACCATTTTCTTGTTGCACGTTAAGTATTAGATTCCGAAGGCATAAGTAACCTGAGTAGATAGACAGTAGTGCTAACAGTTTACATTCACTTCCCAGTGTTCCTTCTCTGGGTGTAGTTATTTCTGTCCATCATTGATCAACTGGAAGTGAGTTGGATCTTCTTTATGCTGAAGATACCCACTTGCAAAAGATCACCTAATTCAACCCATTTATTTTGTCGTAAGGACCTCGAGGGATCAAAAAGATTCAGCAACTTGCTTTAAAAGGCAAATGTAGTAGGCAGAATTTGAACCCAAAACCATATGGTCCAGTTAAATGTTCATTTTACTGAATCACTCTGCTCCCATTTTATAAGATAGATGTTTGAAGCTGGTAGAACATTTTATAAAGACAGATGTTTGAAAGTGGTAGGACATTTAGATAAGCAGGTTGGTTTTTGAACTGGGGATCCTTCAACAATCTGAAATCAAATATATACTAATTGAGCTAAACATGTAAAGTGAATCCAGAGAAGGAGGAGAAAAATAACAAGAATATCAACCAACATCTCTTTCTTCTGTTCCTAAAGGGAAGGAGACTCATCTCTGACTTCTGCAGGGATCCTTTCAGATGCATTTTTATTTATTTAATTGAATTTATTTCATCTTGTTTATTATTTACTCACACAATAATTTTTCTTTGGAAGAGAAAGGGGGAGAGATACTTGGGTACTTTTTAAGAAACATATTAAAAATAAATCTATTATTTATAATCTATAAAGAGATATTTTTAAATAAACAAATATAATTATTTACTCAGCATCACTCAACCAGAGACTAGTTATATATTCCTTTAAAGTTTATAAAGTGCTTTCACAAATGTTATCTCACTTGATTCCCAAACAATCTACCTATATTATGGACAAAGAAACCAAAGTTGGAAGAGGTGAATGACTTGCCTAGAATTCCATAGATAGTAATGTAGGATTCAAATCCAGTACTTTCTGACTCCCACTTCAGGGTATCATTTTCCTATACTGACCTGTCTTCCATAAACAGCTAAAGAAAGCATGTTACATTTAGTTCCGACCTTAGTTTCTGGCCTGTTCAAGAAAAAAAAAAAAAAAGGCTATTTCTTAATCTTTTGACAAAAGTGAAGTCTAAAAAGGATGTGCTCATTCTACCCAACAATTCCATAGTTAGAAGTTAAATTAAAATCTTTTTTTTTTCTTTTTTCTTTTTCTTTTTTTTTTTTTTAATTTAGAGACATTGAGGGACCAGAAAGCAGGGAATGCTCGCAAGATAGTGAAGACTCTTTGGGACTGGAGGTGGTCTTGGGCCTGAAAAGTGTCAAAGGTACTATTGGTATTATAGAAGAATGATTTCTAGAGCACCTTTCCTAAAGTTGGAGGGTATCTCAGAGATTACTTAGCCTAACCTTTTTTAAGACAAGGAAATGGAAAGAAAAATGGAAGTGGAATCAGGGATCCTCACCTACAAATCACTATTATGTGACTTTGGAGAAATCACTATGAAGTGAATTCTCTTTGAGCCTCAATTTCCTTGTCTACAAAATGACAGAATTAGCCTAGAAGACTGTTGAGATTCTGTTTAGTTCCAAATTGTATGGGTGAAATCTATGAATTTTCCATATCCCATGGCTCCCCAGACCTCCTCTCCCCAGCCCTGTACCAAGCCCTGTTCATCCTTCTCTGCTTCTTTGGTATTTTAAAGAAAAAACATCACATTTTTTTTTCATAATTTTTTCCTATTCTTGGATGATTCTAGATGAAGACATTTGCCTCAGGTCACATGATTAGTAGGTGATAAAGTTTAGGACTAGAATGTGGGTTTCCTAATGATTAATCACTTTCTACCATACTCTCCTGCCTCTTCTCCAAGAAAGGATTAAGAAAAAATGAAGGCACATTAGCTGAAGCTGCTCATATTACTACAGTTCCATTTAGTTTTCTTTCTTCCTTTTTCTTTCTTAAAGTAATAAGGGTAAGATTCAGGTGATGGCCAAAACCAGAGCCATGCAATGAAATAAAATGACACTGGAATTTGTCAGTTCTGTGGTTGGTACCATCTTGGTAAAGGAGAAAAAGGAAGTAAGGCTGTTGTCAATTACAACAAATTGGATGACAGTGTTGAGGACAAAGTAAAAATAGACTGGATTTGCTTAAAAGCAAATGCTTTGTATTGAGGGTTTATTTTTTTCATGTCAAAAATATGAAATTACATGGCAAAAGGAAGTGGTAAAACCTACATCATTCAAAGCCTTGGGAATGTATCCACTTGTTCACACTTGCTCAAGAGTTATTGAAAGTGTGATTCTCATTTTACCTGCTAATCCAATACTTGGATGTATTTAACAGGGAGCTTAGCCCTCTCCTCAGTTTTGATTTCTGAGCAATTCCTATGAAAACACTCTACCGCAAAAAACCTTATGTATTTATAGACTTTTGTACTCAACAAAGTATTCCACACACCATCAATCACAAGATTTAAGTAGCCATTTTTGATGAAGTGATTGTTTGCCTTCAGGTATATATATATATATATATATATATATATATATATATAAAACTTTATAATCAAATCAGTAAGCATCTATTAAGTGTCTACTATATACAAGGTGCTGTGCTAATCTCTAGGGATATAGAGACATAAAATTAAGCCCTTGCTGCTCAAGGAGTTTGAATTCTATGGAGGAAGATAATGTGCATGTATAAATAAAGGTAATTAAATATATATAGAATAAATAAAATGTAATTAATTGATAAAAAGTAGCTCCCAGCTTAGAGACAGGAAGACCTGAATTCTAATCTGTGTGACACAGGGCAAATCATTTAACTCTGTTTGTCTCAGTTTCCTCATCTCTAAAATGAATTGGAGAAGGAAATGGCAAACCATTTCAGTATCTTTGCCAAGAAGACCCCAAATGTGTTCACAAAGTGTCAGATATGACTGAACAACACCAACAGTTAATGAAAGGTCAGAGTTGTTGGTAGGGTAGTGGTAGAAAACTTCATATAGAAGCTATTGGTTAAGCTGAATCTTGAAATTAAAAAAGGAATTCTGTGAGATGGAGATAAGGATAGAGTGAATTCCAGATATGGGGACCAGCAATTACAAAGAGACTGAAATGAGAGATAAGAGTACTTTTTGTGAAAAATAGAGAGAAAACCACCTTAAGAGTATAATAAGAGGAGAAGTGTTCTTTGAGGCTGCTAAGATTAATTATGGACAAGTTATAAAAAATTTAAAAGAAAAAAGAGGAATTTAAATTTTATCCTCAAGGTAATAGGGAGTTTGTGAAGTTTCTTGAGAAGAGACATCATTCTCTAATTCTGTGTGGAAAAAAGCTTGAAGAAGGAAGAGACTGAAGGCAAAGGCATTTCACAAAGCTGTTTTTAAATTTCATCTCATTTTCAATTAATAAGTATTTCTTTTCCCTCTCATCCACCCCAATTTAAAATGGAAAAAATCCAAAACTTTTGTTAACAAATATGCATAGTCAAGATAAATGAATTCTGACCTCTATAGGTTTTGTGGAGTCTGATGTAATTATATATATATATTTATATAAAGCATTTTTGAACCTTAAAGTGTTTTAAAAATATCTATGATTCAGCTGCATCAGTTTTCCAGGTCATTTTTAATGGAAAATTTACTTTTATATAAAATAAGAACTTTCAATGGAAAAATGGTTGAAAATTCTATGAAATTTGGAATTTAAATCCATAAATATTAACTAAGGACCTACTATGTATTGGGAGCCATGCATACAACAATTTTAATGACATAAGCTGTACCACTCTTGGGCAAGTCCTGCTCCAGGGGCTGTTTGCTTGGATGGTAGATACAAAATATTGAGATTAAAAAATGAAAGATGCAGAATAAAACAAGCCTTATTAATGATCTGCATGACTAAGTGAATGTTACTTTATTTATGTGGAATATTTTATATTAAGTATGGAAATGTGAATACATTGGAATTAACCCAGAAATTGAAATCAATTGCCCTAGATTATGTGGTGCAAAGGGGGCATTTGAGAAAAAGTAAGGCTGATTGTGTCATCAAGATTGGTCTTCACTCTCAATTCTATCAGGATGAGCAATTGAGGTTTATCAGAGCAGTTTAATTCAACCCCTTTGGACAGCCTACTCTGGAACTGAAGGTGGAAGAGAGAAAATCTCTTTTTAACCTGAACCCTTGAGTCTCCCTCAACCAAAAATGTCCCTTGGACTCAGTTGTGAGACTTCTGGACTCAGTTGTGAGACTTCATCCTAGGCATGACTATCCAACAGTCCGAGGAGGCTGGTGTAAGGCTGCTTTAGCTCCTCTCCTAGAATGCTTTGGAGGGGATTCACAAAGTTCCTAATGTGGCATTTTGGGTCTTTACTCTAGACTGAGCTGTTGAATTGATGCTCCTACTCCAAGTCCCTCTTTCCCTCCCACTCCCAAACAACAGAGGATGAAACTACTGGCAACATAATAGTTAATGTTTTCATGATATTCCAAAATTTGCAAAATGTTTTACACATGTTATCTTATTTAATCCTCACAACAGTTCTGGGACAGAAGCATTATGAGGTGAGGATACTGAAGAGGAGAAAGATTAAGTGTCTTGAACAGGGTCACACAACCAAGCAAGTGTTGGAGGCAGGATTTTAAGTTAGCATTGTGTTAACTGTGGTACCTAAATTTCTCTTAAATACAAAGAAAGGTAAGAGATAATCCATGCAAGATGAATGGATGTCCATCAATTGGAGAATGGTTGGGTCAATTATGGTATATGAAGGTTATGGAATATTGTTGCTCTGTAAGAAATGACCAGCAGGATGAATTCAGAGAGGCCTGGAGAGACTTACATCAACTGATGCTGAGTGAAATGAGCAGAACCAGAAGATCACTGTACACTTCAACAACAACACTGTATGAGGATGTATTCTGATGGAAGTGGAAATCTTCAACATAAAGAAGATCCAACTCACTTCCAGCTGATCAATGATGGACAGAAACAACTACACCCAGAGAAGGAACACTGGGAAGTGAATGTAAAATATTAGCACTACTGTCTATCTACCCAGGTTACTTATACCTTCGGAATCCAATTCTTAAAGTGCAACAAGAAAATTGGATTTACACACATATATTGTATCTAGGTCATACTGTAACACATGTAAAATGTATGGGATTGCCTGTCATCGGGGGGAGGGAGTAGAAAATTTGGAAAAATGAATACAAGGGATAATGTAAAAAAAATTACTCATGCATATGTACTGTCAAAAATTTATAATTATAAAATTAATTAAAAAAAGAGATAATCTATGCATTCAAGGAGTTCACCATCTAATAGGGAAACAATATGCAAATAACTACATACAAATAAATTATACATAGGATGATTCAAGTTACTTCATCAAATTGCCTAGGATAGTGTCTTCTAGACTATTTGGGGACTGAATAGTTTTATATAGACTAGATAGTTTAATCTGGTATTCCACATTTAAATAGTCATAAACAGAAGTGTAACCCTCCCCACAAGGTATGTTGCCATTTTAAAAAATTTAAATAGTTTTTTTTTAATTTTTCCAAAATACAGGCAAAGATAGTTTTTAACATTCAATTTTGCAACATCTTATATTCCAAAATTTTCTCCATCTCTCTCTTCTCCTCCCTTCTGTAGACAGCAAGCAATCCAGTATAGGTTAAACATGAACTATTCCTCTAAATATATTTCCATACTCATAATTATTATAATTTTACTATTAAATATTGTTCCATTTTTATTCATTGAAAAATAAGTTCCACTTGATTTCATTTTCTTAAATTGTAAATTTTTGATATATATTTTCAGTATAAAGTAATTATTTTAATTTTAACAGAAATTTAAAGACAGTATCAAAGTTCTATTCTTGGTTTATTTGCACTACCAATACAACAAATGATACTAAAAATAACAATGGAAACTTTAGTGTCAGATGCAACCAAAATGATTTTTAAAATGATCTATTTTGTGAAAACAAAGGTCACTATTGGGGCTTACTTTGAAATTCCTTTTCATGAGAAATGGGCTAAAAACAAAGTTCTGATTTATGGTATAATTTTTATTCATTGTATTTTCTTCTTTGACGTAAGCTGTTGCATAAAGCTCAACGTGTATGGTTCTTCTTGGAATGTATATTACTTGGGAATGATAGTGAGCTGTTCCATGTACTTGAGATAATGAGTAGCAGCTATCGAATGGTGTTGAAATATTTTTTTGAAAATGAAGCTATGATATTTGTGACATAGTGAGGGTCTTTGGCAGTGTAGGAGTGAGACAAACTGTTATGGTAAACCATTTTCTTGGAATATCTGACTAATAGTGTTGCAAACAGCAGGAAGAATGGAAAAGAGGGGAGATTTATTCTAAATATCAGTGGTGGCTCACACTGCACAGAACTGGGATTGGAGTGGACGTGTGGATTGCAACATCTGTGTATGCTTCCTTTTGAAGAGAACCAATGACATCATCATTATATTATGTCTTGACTTGTTCTTGAATTGAATTTGAGTAAGACAGAGCTGCACAAAATCGAGCAGGACAAAAGTCAGGATGATTTGCAATGGCCCAGGATGCAGTGGATGACCTCGGAGTCTTCAGCATTTGACCAAGCTTCAGCCACCTCTGTGGTCGCTGGAACAAATTATTCTCATCTACCCATTCTTCCAGCGAAAGAATTCACATGTTGGAGGTAGATATCCCCCTATCTCAGTGATGGGTTGGAGTCCTGTTCTTGGGTACTTTCGACCTGGCTTGGCCCAAGACTTACTAGGGTATAATCATTATAGCTTCTTGGAGCCACAGATAAAAGTTGGGTCAAAGGTAGACACCAAAAATGGATGAACTTTCCTAAAAGACGCATGACAAGTCCTCATAGTGGAAGTGTTCATCCTCCCTGAACACCCTACTCACCTCACTACCTTTCAAAGAGTCCTGGAGAGACCTACATGAACTGATGCTAAGGGAAATGAGCAGAACCAGGAGATCACCATACATGGCAGCAGCATAATTATAGTATGATCAATTTTTTTTTTAATTTTAAAATTTTTTTTGGCTGAGGCATTTGGGGTTAAGTGACTTGACCAGGGTCACACACAGCTAGGAAGTATTAAATGTGAGGCCAGATTTTAACTAATTTAAATTCAGGTCCTCTTGACTTCAGAGCTGGTGCTTTATCCATTGTACCACCTAGCTGCCCCCAGTATGATCAATTGTGATGGACCTGGCTCTCTTCAACAATGAAATGATTCAGGCAAGTTTCAAAGGTCCTGTGATAAAGAAAGCCATCTGCACCCAGAGAGAGAACTGTGGGAACTGAGTATGGATCACAACATAGTATTTTTTCTCTTTTTTTGGTTATGGTTTGCTTGTTTTTTGTTTGCTTTCTATTTTTTATTTTTCATTTTTTTTTTTTTTTTTTTTTTTTTTTACTTTTTGACCGATTTTTCTTGTGCAACATGATATTTGTGGAAATATGTATAGAAGAATTGCCCATATTTAACATATATTGGATTGCTTGCCCTCTAGCGGAGGAGGTGGGGGAAAGGGAGGGAAAAATTTGGAACACAAGATTTTGCTAGGATGAAGGTTGAAAATTATCCATGCATATGTTTTGAAAATAAAAAGCTTTAATAAAAAACCCAAAAAAACAAAAAAGGATACAGTTAGCTTATTTGGTGACCTAATCACTGGAGTTTTTAAGCTTAATTAAGGAGGTGTTCACACCTGATAAATGGAGCACAAGATGTAAACAATGTTGTTTTAAACATTTAAAAATCCTCACTAAGTCTATCTTCTATTGATTGTTGATTGTTTGAGGTTAGGGTGTGAACCTCCACCTTGATAAGATTAACTGCTCTGTCTAGCCATGATGTTGACTTAAAAAAAAAAAATCTAAATGTAAAACTTCACATTTTTATCTTTTAAATTTCATTTTATAAGATAAAATGAGTAGGAAAGTAGTTTAAATAAGTCATCTTGGATCTTAAATTAGGCTATTTACTTGAAAAGGAAGTCTTGGGATTGAAGAAGTACATTGGTAGGAATGTTCCTGGATACTCCTTTCTCCTTTGCTTTCTGCACTGTTCTCTCTGAGTTCTTTTTCCCTGGCCACTCCTCAATGTCTTGTGCCAGATCATTTCTCTTCCAATCTGTCCTAATAGTCAGGAACACTTCATAAGGCTCTTCCATTTCTCTATACTCCCTCTCTTGGTGATTTTGTCAGCCATCATATTTAAATTAGCACCTCTGTGCCTGGACTTCTAAATCTAGGCATCCAGCCCCAATCTCTAGCCTGAATCATGTCCCTGATTACTGATTGTTGAATGTGAGTCAGATGTTCTGGATTCAAATCTTAGCTCTGCCACTTACCATCTTACTTAGTTATTTACTTAGACAAGTCACATCATGACTCTAAAACTGTTTCCTTACCTGGGAAATGATTTGGACTAGAGGACAGCAAAGGGGCCTCCTAGTTCGAAGTCCTGGAACCTAATAAGAAATCCCTATCCACTATATGAATGCAAATGATAAAAGTGCATTTTCAAGCATTCTGTATATTTAAGGGTTTGTATATAGGGTTACAAAAATACGAGATTGTCACCTTCATTTCCCTCACTCTAGTAGGTACCTGGTCCAAGGCAAGGTCATCAGATTTAGAGTTAGAGTTGAGGAGGGATCCAATTCCCTCCCTCCTTGTACAGATAAGGTTATTGGTGTTTGTCATTCATTCTGGAAGAGGACCAAATGAATTGAATTGAAGTGAGGGAGAGCCATACCACCTCATTCTCTCCTCTGGTTCCAGTTGGAACCAGTAGCCAGATATAGATCAGGATGAGTGGAAATGGTCCAGAATTCAATGGGAGGGAGGCCTTAGCATTTCCTTAATCAAACTAAGGCTAGGGAGAGATGAAATTAAGGTAGCACAGAACTAAGATTCAAACTCTACTCCCCAGGCTCCAAATCCTGTGCTTTTTGCTCTTATCTCACTCTGCAATAGAAAAGATCTGAATAAATAGTTATTTAATTGCATTGGAAGCCAATCAATTATTTACATTAAGGATTCTAAAACAATTCCCCCAATTGGTTATTTGAGACAAAAATCACTGTTTGGATATCCTAATAATGTGAATATTGAGTGTAGTGACTCCCTGATGCCCATTTGTTATCTCTGCTTCTCTAAGGGAGGCTGAGACTGGGATGCGGTTGCTTGAGAATGGAAAATCTGAACTGTTCCAAGAGTAAGCCGAAAGAATTTGCCCATTAATTTGGCCCTGATGTGAACCTCTGGAAGGTATGTGTGGGAGTTAAGATGCAAATAAATTGGGTCACAACTAATCAACTGTAGACTCAGGTACATGAGTGATCACCTCTAACCTGAACAAGATAAGGAGATCCAATCTTAAAAAAGCTGTGTCTATCGCTCTTCTCCTCCCTCCATCTATCCCTCTCTCACTCCCAAGGGAATTTCAGCTCTTAAATAACTGTCTTCATATTTCTGTTGCCTAGCACCTTACCTAGCATCCAGTGATACTATTGGTTTAATTTTTTTTCTCCAGGTAGTATTGCAAGTTCCTTGAGGGCAAGGAATGTTTCCATTTTGTCTTTGTACATTCAGCAACCAGCACAGTGTCCTGCTTCTAGCAGACAGTTAAACTGAATTATCTTTTATGTGCTTTTTTTTTTCTCTGAGAAAAAATAAACTCAATCATTTTTACTTGTTTGTGGATGAAGAAACAGGAAAGAGAAAGAAATGGTTAGCTCCTTGATTCACTAAAAGATGAGCTTTTCGACTCAGGCTGAATAATTCACTCATCTCCGCGATTATCTCATATTATCTCAGTGGATGATGATTTTAATACTTCATAACACTAATTATAGCATTAGTGGTTTCATATTAATAAGATATCAGGTTTGTTATGCAGGGAGTCTAATACGGGGATGTAAAAAAAATACCCATTTAAAGTCCTTGTAAACCAACAATGATTTTTAAATACCAGAGGGGATTTCCTCATTGAAATAATGATTTGAGAGTGTTATTTTTTTTTTAGTTCTGTTCTACTCCATTTCCATGTTTATTTTTCCTGAATGTCAATACTATGCCCTTGGTGAAGCTGTTGTTTCATATTTTACATGTGATTAAGCAAAGAACACGGGAGATTTCCCTCTTTTGTTTCTCACCAGGGTTCACTTTGATTCAATATCAAATGGTTTGATTGAGAGGTAGACTTTTTCCTCCTTTTATCACTGGGAAGATTGTGCAACAAACTTAGTACGGATCAAAAGGCGAAACTCTCAGAGATTAAGAGATCTGGGACCTAGTGAATTTAACAAAAATTCTTTTAATTTCCCTGCCTCTCAACTCCTCCTCCCCTTCCATCTTGCTGTCATGATGAAGCATGAAAATTGATATAAGGCAGTGGATATGCAAAAAGTCTGTTGATGCAGATGATAAACAGACTGTGAGCTCCAGGAGGGGAAAGCCCAGGAAGAAACTGATGAATTTCAAACATTGACAGAAATTGTCTCAGTTGACAAAAGAGACATTTTGGGGTTTTTCCAAGTTGACTAGAGTTTTACTCATTTGGGAAAATGTGAAAGCAGCAAGTGTGTGTGTGTGTGTGTGTGTGTGTGTGTGTGTGTGTGTGTGTGTGTGTGTGTGTGTGTAACTTACAGAAATGAAAATACACAAATATTATGCAATATTTACTTTAGAGAGGTGGCATTCTGGTCTTAATGTCAGAAAGATGGGAGTTTAACTTTTATCTTTGATCAAAGCTGACTATGGAAGCCTAGGAAAATCATTTAACTTCCCAGTGAGCCCATGTAATTTTCTAAGACTATACATGGTAAAATGGGTGACATACTGATGTGTTGGTAGAAGAAATTCTCCCATTGAGTGTTCTTTCTACCAATGAAATCAGAGGATTGATTTCCCCACCCACCCAAATTTTTCACGTGCAAAAAGTGTTTGACTCACTGATTTTGACTCTAAATCTAGTATTCTTTCCACCCTAACATCATTTCTTACAAGGAGTAAGCAGTGGAAATAGACTTTAAACTGCAGAATCATGAGAGTCAAGTGGAAACTTTAAGAAGGGCCTTTAGCAGTCTCATCCATACATAATCCCATCCATACATGAAAAGACCATCTCTCTCTATCCCATATTACAAGAAAGCATGATCTTCAACCTCTGGAATTGGGTTTGGTGTTCTGATCACATGCTTGATAACTGATAAGTGAACTAATCAGCTAGAGGAGTTAAGGGTGAAGTTAAGATTTTGGTCCTTTTCTTCCATCTCTCTCACTAAATCAAGGCAGGACAGTAGTTCCAGATAGATTTCAGGTGTCACCAAATGTGCGCTGAGAGTATGGAAAGGTCAGAAAAGCAGCTACTGCATAATCAGATCTCTCTCTCTCTCTGTCTCTCTCTCTCTGTCTCTGTCTCTCTGTCTGTCTGTGTCTCTCTCTCTCTCTCTCTCTCTCTCTCTCTCTCTCTCTCTCTCTCTCTCTCTCTCTCTCTCTCTCTCTGTCTGTCTGTCTCTCTCTCTCTCTCTCTCTTTCTCTCTCTCTCTCTCTCTCTGTCTCTCTCTCTCTGTCTCTGTCTCTCTCTGTCTCTCTCTCTCTGTGTCTCTGTCTCTGTCTCTGTCTCTCTCTCTCTGTCTCTGTCTCTCTCTGTCTCTCTCTGTGTCTCTGTTTCTCTGTCTCTGTCTCTCTCTCTGTCTCTGTCTCTGTCTCTGTCTCTCTGTCTCTGTCTCTCTCTCTGTCTCTCTCTGTCTCTCTCTCTTTCTCTCTCTCTCCCCTCCCCCCTCTGTGTATAGAAATTAATTTGAAAAATTCTGAATAAAAGAAAGATCATTATATTATATATTTAGAATGGGAAGAATTAATTATCCACTGATAATGCAGTGGATAGATTTCTAGCCTTGGAGTAAGAAAAAAAAAAAAATCTCAGTTTAAATCCAGCTGAAACCATTTAGTAGCAAGACACATCACCTCTGCCTCAGTGTTCTTATGGAAATAATTATAAAACCTGTTGTGAGAATCAAATTAGATAATATTTCTGAAGTGGTTATCACAGTGCTTGGCACATAGTAGGTGTTCAAAAAATTCTTGTCCTCTTCATTTAGTTACTTCACTATTTTATAGATGAAGAAGTCAAGGCTTAGAAAAATTAAATAATTTTGCTCAAAGTTACAGAACTATTAAATGACAGAATGGGGATTTGAACCTATGTGTCAATTTTCTATTGCAGTATGACTTTATCATTTAAAGTCCAGTGTCAACATTTTTCCACTTTCTCCACAGGTCAGTATATAGTCCCATTCTGGACAGAATCCCTCACCAGCAAGCTGGCCTCTGAGTGCTAAATTTTATGCTGAGAGCAATATTAGTATTATTTTTTCAAAGTAACTTTGTTTTAATTTTCCTACTATATGTTATGGTCCCAATAGATATTTCTATGGCATTATATAGAGTTATAAAACTTTCAGAGTAATTTCCAGTTCATTATTCCATTTGAGCCTAAAAAACCCCCAAACTCTTGGGTTTGGCCCTGTAACTGTTTTTATTCCCATTTTTCAGATGAGCAAACTAGGGCAAATAATCTATCTAAGACCACATAGTTCATGACTGGAAAGGATGGAATCTTATTAAAAAAAATCTCAGGTTAGAGAGTAAACTATCAATAGTCTAGTAGTTAATCTCTATGTCTCTCTCTCTTGTCTCTCCATCTTTCTCTCTGCTTCTATTTTTCTCTCTGCCTCTCTGCCTCTCTGTCTCTCTTTCTCTTTCTTTTTGTGTGTATGTGTTTGTGTATGTGTGTATGTGTGTATCAAAACAGCAGTTTTGGTAGGTCCATTGGCAGAAACATTTACCTGCTAGATAATTAGAAAGTTCATAAGATTGACATTTCCCTCCAAATCTCCTTATCAGGATAAACCATCCTCCCATAAATATCTCACCACCTGTCTCAACTTAACCACCTTTAGACACTCTTTCCTCCCTCATCTAATAGAATTAGATCTACATAGTTTTCTAGGTATGATAGAATTTATGCTCCTTGAGGGCAGGAATTGAGTTATTTCCATTTTTTATCCCTGGTGCTTGATGGATGATAGAGGCATAGGAGTAAATGCTCCTGGATTGGTTAATTGATATGCAAATGAAGAGGGTGGGCTAAATGAATTCTTTAGGTTCTCCTCTGAGACTTTCTAACCCTTTTGGAGATATCCACCTTTTTTCAAATTTCCTTTCAGTCTTTTTCTTCCATTAGCATAGCTAGAAAATGTTTTCAGAAAAATATGATCAGTTTACCATTTCAAATGATTCAGCATAAATCCCAAGAGACCCTTGTGAATATCTTTTTACAATCTTTCTAAGTCCTTTACTTTTTAAATATATTCCAAAATGTGTGTGTGTGTGTGTGAAAGAGAGAGAGAGAGAGAGAGAGAGAGAGAGAGAGAGAGAGAGAGAGAGAGAGAGAGAGAGAGAGAGAGAGAAACATAGGCAACATAAATAATTAAAAGTGCACAACCATGAAAATTTCAAGAGCTTTGAATCTGGGAAGCAATGTTTTCCTGTCTCTTTCATTTGAAGAATCTCTGTTGTGAGGTTAAACTCTTGTTATTTGTGTGGACTGGATATAGGACTGTGAACAAGTCACTTGAGCTCTCTGAGACTCAGTTTCTTCTTCTGTCAAATAGGGAAAATAATCCCAGTAGCATCATCTTCAAAGGTCATTGTGTGACCCAATGAGATAATGTGTACAAATGCTTTTTAACTTCTATAGGGCTATATGCAAATTGCTATTATTATTAAGAGGTAAATGAATAACATAACAGTTTAGTTTATTATCCTATCAGGAAAAAGCAGAGCTGGATATTGAACTTGGATTCACTCATTCTCAATACAGCACTTCTTACATTATAAATGCAGCTCCCAATTAAATGAGGCGGCCTTTTTTTTTTTTCCATTATGGATCCCCAAAGGGAACAATTTAAAAATTCAAATGCTATTTAAAAAAAGACATGATGGGAGGTATAGATGGAATTAGTCCAAGAAGGGCGATAAAGAGAAGAGAGAGAGAGAAGCCGAGCATATTCCATAAAATTGAAGAAATGAGAGGAAGACCCTCATTCTCTGTAGGCAACTATTGATGAGCATCACATGGAGCAAGAGGGTCCTACTGAGGTTCATTCAGTAAAAGACTTGCATTAAATGCATTTCATCCCATTTTTGGTGGCTTTGCCAGTCTAGTCTCTGACAGGGTTACAGTGGATGTACTGATTTGAGAGCGTGTCAGAGCATTTATATAGAGACCCCAACATGAGCCGCAGCACTAATACAATTCTCATCTTTTACAAGTTTGAAGTTCGCCATATCAGACGTTGACTTCTAGACCTTTTGCCACCAAACACAAGTGATCTTTGAGATGAACTGATGCCACTCAGTACTTCAAAGAGTGCTGGACAGCTCCTCAGAACCCGTGATCAAAGCAAGCCGAGTAACACCACCAGCAAGCGCCATGCTTCTCAAACTTCTAGAGGACGAAGGACACGGCAGCATTAGCCAATTCCCTGGGAATTGGAGAGATCACTAGAGTGCTACTCTTTCCCCCTCATTTGTTGCTTTATATCTCTAATCACTGGATTTTCTTTCAGAGTAAAATATAATAAGAGCAGTGGAGAGTACTGGGTAGAGTTCTGGACTCGGAATGGGTAGACCTGGGTTCAAATTCTGCCCTTGATGTCTGCTTAGGATCATACAATCATATAATTAGAGCTGGGAGAGAATTCAAAGGCCATCTAACCCAACTCCTATTGCTCCAGTCTAATATGACCGTGGATAAAGCATTCGAGCTCTCTGATCCTCAGCAACTCTTTAAGGCAAGAAATTAAATATAGATGGAGGCTGATGCCTGTGGTGAGGGAGCGAACTCAGCCAATGAACTTGTCTTTAATTGACATATGTTGACATAAGATTGATCATAATATTTATATTCTCTACCTCAAAAGGTTGATTAAAGAAGAGTTCTCTGTAAACCATAAAGTATCATACAAATGTGAGCCCTTATTCTTATTCTTTTGAAGGTAAGACAGATTTCCACATTTTCATACACAGAGGCTCTGATGGGGGTTCTCAACATTTTTTTTTCCTACAAACCAATCAGTGAACAAGCATTTATTATTCACTTGCTGTGTGCCAGGCACTTGCTTGGTACTGGGAATACAAATCCAAAAAAATTAAATAATCCTTGTTTTTAAGGAATGTTCATTAAATTATCCATAAATATTTGCATCGTCTTACTAAAGGGCTCTCTTAAATGCACTTCTGAACACCAAAGCAAACCTTAGGTTTGGAGGTGCTTAGTAATGACCCTCCTGTATGATATATATTCTATGTGTGTTCATGTGTTGGAACATGATTGTTGGATATGTGTAGTTCAAACGGGGCTCTTAGAGAAAGGGAAGGAAAAGCCAAACAAGTTCAAAAAGTTTTCTCTCCTTTTCCTTCCTATCATCATCATCATCATCATCATCATCATCATCATCATCCTCTCCCTCCTTACTTCCCAACCTCCCTCTCTCTTTTCTCCTCCTTAAACCTCACTTGCCCTATTTACTCTCCCTCTGTCACCTCACTTTCTTTCTCTCATTAATTATCTTTCTACTCTCATTCTTTTCCCCAGTTCATTCTCTCTTTCCTTTTTCATTCTCTCTTCTCTTTCATTTCTCTCCTCTACATTAACCTTCACTCCTCTCTCCACTTGTACATATTCTCTTGTTTCTAGGAACCTTTTTTTTGGAAATGAACCCATTGTTTAATGTTTCCACATCAGTGTGGAATAAGGAAAAAGGACTATAAAATGAGATTACAATAGTTAAAGAATGCTGATCAAAGGAGCTAAGTTAGAATCCTGCCTCTAACATTTCTTAGCCAAACAACTCAGAACAAGTAATTTTGCCTTTATTAACTTTAGTACCATCATCTGTAAAATGGGTACAATAATAATCTGTTGCTGTTTGTACCTTGGACTCTAAGGGACCACTGGCATCATGATCTTGAGGTCAAAATACCAATGGTTTCTCATGTATGGATGGTGTGGAGTAGGTTATAGGTAATATCTTGACTTGTGTGTGAATTAGATTCAAGTAAGGCAGAGTTGTACAAAGTTGCCAACTGTGTTCTCTCTTCCAGAATCATTCAAGGCCAGTGGCAAGACAAAAGTATAAAAGATCAATGTTAGCCCAGAATACAGGGGATGACCTTGGCATTTTGATACCCGACCGAGCTCTAAGCCCTCCACTGCCTGCTTCTGCCACTTTCATGGCCTCTTGGAACAAATTGCTTTCATCCACCTATTCCACTGGGGAAGTTTTCACATGTTTGGGGTAGATATTCCCCCAACTCACCAATGGATTTGAGGCTTGCTGATTATTTGATTTAGTTCCTCTGCTGAGATGTTTTTTTTTTTTTTAACCAAGATATGATCACATATTATAAGATTCTTGGAGGGAAAAGTGAGAATTGGGGGACAGATGGGTGAGCAAACCTGAAAAAGGCTCCACAAGTCCTTACATCAGAGGTGCTGGTCCTTCCTTATATATCTTATGTATATTAAGATATATACCCCATATATCTTATAACTATTATCATGCTGAAATGGGATAACACCTGCAACGTATGACCTTCTCTTCCTCTCTACCTTAGAAGAACAGAAGTAGATTTCCAAGATTGTTCCGTTTCATAAAGCTATCTTTCTAATTTTTATTTAATAGTTTGAATTTGTTTTGTTGACTAGAGAAATCTGATCAGTACAACTGCTTTTAAAATCATTGTTATCTGATGTATAAATAGGGAGATTGAAGTAGGGAAGTATAGTGTTTGGGTACTGGTGTATTGAGGACGGACTAGGTTTTGATCACTATCTCCTAGCTAAGAGCTGGGTTAAACCAAAGTAAGAATTATAAAATTTTGCTTTTTCAGTACTTTTTTTTGGGTAAATTTCCTAAAGGCAGAACTGGTTGTAGGATTTCCCTTTCCCTTTACTCTAGGCTAAAATGAGCAATAATACGATTTTGCTTTCTAGGACAAAGTTGGACCTATTACAGTGACAGAGTTTAGAGTGATAATTAGGGAATAGGAAAGGAGACCAGGTATGGCTGGAGCTGGCTCATCTTCCAAAGGTAGGGGCCAGAGGAAGGAGTGATTTTCCGATTTTGGATTCCATACTACCTTAAATCTATATACAGAAGGTACAAAAGGCTTCAAAATAAAATAATTTAAAGAGAAACCATTCATAACTGGTGAGATCAAGTAAGATTTAAAGAATAAGGTAAAACGTAAGGTTTTACTAAGGATTCTATAACAGGTGAAAAGGGAGTGAATTTCAATCATGAGGGACAATTTATGAAAAGGTGTGCAGATGGACAATGAAAATATCTATCAGACTAGTTTGGAAAGGAAATTCATGAAGGGAAGTAATATAAAATAAGATTAAAAAGATAGGCGTATCTACATTGGGATAATCCTTAAATGCTGTGCTGAGGTCTTTCCGGTCTTCTTATGTTCTACTCCCTCTATATATTCTTCCACACAATCATTTTGACCTTCTTGCTCTTCCTCAAACATGGCACTCCATCTCCTGCCTCCATGACTTTGAATTAGTTGTTCCTTATGCCCAGAATGCTCTCCTTCCCAATAGCCAACCCTTAGAATCCCTGACTTTCTTCAGCTCAAATGCCACATGTTTCAGGAAGCTTTTCTTCCCCATGCTACCCCCTACACCACCTCCAAATGCTAGTGCTTTTCCCCTAAAGTTATCTTATATCTGTGTTGTATATAACTTGTCTGTATCCATGTATACACGTTACTTCTTCCATGAGAACGTAAGTTTGAGGACAGGAACTGTTTTCTGTTTTTTTCTTTATTTCTCCATCCCAGGATATGGTATATTCTTGATTACCTAATAGTCAATAGAAAATCAACAAGAATTTTCTCAATTAAAAAAAATCAGCAAAACTTTTTTAGAGGAGGGAGGGGATGAGGTTGGGGGGAAGACATGACCAGATTTATGTTTGGGGAAAATCAATTTGACTCTGTAGGAAGGATAGATCAGACAGGAAGAGTGATTAGGAGGAAAGGAGAGTACATGAAAAGAAATAATGTGAAATTAATTGGGAAAGATATCTTGAAGTCCAAGCTGGAAGGAATGTAAGTGTGCTCTGAGATCTGATATTTGAGCCACAATGTGTAACTGGGAACCATGAATGTCTTTAAGTGTGGAGATAGAGAAGAGACGTAGCTTTATCAAGCTCACCTAGCCATTGAATTCTGAGCTCAATGAAGTGAACAGCTGAGAGTCTAGCTAACAGGAAATTGAGGAAATTCAGCCACAGAATAAAAATATTGACTCTTTCAATAAGAAAGTAGAGATGTAAATGACAGTCTTTTTTACTTCCCAAGATCTATGAAGACTCAAAACAAATGAGCTAAATATTATGAGGCAGGAGTGATCGAAGTGTTGGGAGGTATGGAAATTACAAGTGAAATTTTTAGAAAAAGAGACTTTGGTTCCCTTTTCTCACACTTTGGGATGAGGTTCTTTGTTCTGAGCCCCGTTTCTGATCACACACCCTGTGCTCGCTGGCTCTCCTCACTCTGCTCCATCCCATATACATTCTAACTTCAATACCATTTGTTAAAATCTAACCTTTTTTTCAAGACCCCATGCAAAAGGTACCTCCTCCATGAAGCTGTTTTTGGTTCCTCCAGTCTAAAGCAAGCTTCTTCTTCTGAGCTCCCAAAGCTCTTGATGCTTGTGTATTATATGATACATCCCATTTTTTTAAAATCTCATAACTACTTGAATATCTATCTGATCTACTTGCTTTAACTGTAAGTATTTTGAGCCTAGGACTTGGGTCCTAGGTCCCATTTATTTTTCTCTCCCAGAGTGGCCAGGCCTTATTAACTCTTTCCCTTTAGTGCTAAATTTGGTGCAAAACCTTGAGTACTGTAAACCAGAGTGACATGCAGTTGACATGTAAAGACTGGCCCTGTATGCCATTCTTTAGACTTACCTAAAGGAATTGCCTCAGTCAATAATCATCTAGCTTCCTCATTTCTCCTGACATGGAGATGACACTCAGATCTTCCCACTTCCTTTTTATCTCTTGCTCCCGAGCCTGCCAGTGACTGCTTAGACCAGATCTTATTGCCTGGGAAACACATATACACAAACCAGCTTCCATCTCCTTGCATATAGCAGTAATTAAAAGCTCATGACCACAACATTTCAAAAGCTTGAATCATAACCAGGAAGCTCAGTGCCAAGTGCTGATCATCTCCTAGAGATACAGCCATAAAATTAGTAACACTCTTAAATGGCCAGGTTGACAGCAGGATAACCAGCAGGTTGGGTGGGGAGGAGACCAGGTAAACTCAGGAAGAGGACTAGAGCAGACATCTCTGGACCACTTACAGGTGTTGGTATGAGCAGATCCAAAGTGGTAGAAAAAGAAGAATGAAGACTATGTTTGGTGCTGACCGCCACTTCCTAGTGATGGGAAAGAGAAGCAATTCCATTCTGGTGGATTCAGCCAATGTCTACTCTTTCTTGGAACTTCTGATTCTTTTTTGGGTTCTGTGCCATCTGTTACAGGAACCCTCTCCCAATCACTGAAATTAGTAACATTTCCTTTCTATCCCACAATGCAATAACTTTGCATTTAATTTCTATATATTTTTTCTTGACTTATCTCTGTTATTTTCCCTTCCCAGCAAAATGTGACTCATTTTTACATTTTTGTATCCTTAGCAAATATCACATAATAGACAACAAAGGCTTATTGGGTGGTTGATTTGAGTCTATTGATATGTGTCTTGTTTCTACCTATTTATATACCCATTATTTCTTGCATTAGAATGCAAGCTCTCTGAAGATAGGTATCGTTTCCCTTTTGTTTTTGTATTTTCAATGTTTAGTATAGTACCTCATGTATAGAAAGTACTCAGTCATCGTATCTTGGTTGATCTATTGATTGATTGTATTAGAAATGATCAATCACCAGAGAGGAGTAAAATGGAAAACTCTGAGTTCCATTGTTTCTGGAAGGGTCCATGTCTCAACCTCTCATGATCAAAGATGATAGTTAGAAAAAGTTCCCAAAGCACCCAATTTCTTAGGACAGCACTTTGATTTTTTCAGACCCCTCCATAATGAATTTAATTTCCATGTTTGTCATGCCATTTTCACATGGAAGGTGGTGCATTAAAAAATTAATTCAGCCAAGCCCAGGGAGACAGGTGTTATTAACCCCATTTAACAGATGAGGAAACATAGACAAAGAACAGTTAAATGCCTTGTCTAAAGCCGAACAGAATGTCTGGGGTAAAGCTGGGATTAGGTGAGATTTCCTGACAATCAGTCTGTGGTCTGTCTCTTAGGCCTCAGAACCACCTCTGTTTTCACTAAAGAGTCACCTGAGAAAATTAGTACATTAATGGTCTCATCTGGAGAGGAAATTAGCAACTTAATGAGGTAAGAAGAAACTAGCATGATCTTCTCCTTGGCCTTTCTTATATTCAGAATGGGAAGGGCTGGGGTGGGTAGAAATATGTCTGAGAAAAGTCTGGGAGAAGCAGAGGCCTGCTTTGGTCAGGGCACTGGACCTGGAAGAGCTGGGCTCCTACTGATCTAAGATACCAAGACTCTGGGGAAAGTTACTCCCTCTGTCTTATGACTCTGCATCCAGGATCCTAAATGAAAATAGAACTAAATAAAAATGTACATAAAACTATAGAATAACTATAAAATATATGGAAAATAGAACCTTAAAAAAATTTAAAAACTTTCAAATGGAACAACAGTAACAGGAGCTAACACAATATGAGATGTTAAAGTTTGCAAAGCTAGGTAGCCCAATGGATAAAGTGCACACTGGCGTCAAGAAGTCCTACATTCAAATCCTGCCTTAGACATTTAGTGGGTGGGGGAGCTTAAGCAAGTCACTTAATCTCTTCTGCTTCAGTTTTTATATCTGTAAAATGGGGGGGGGCATTTATCTCACAGAGTTGTAAAGATAAATATTGAGACAAATGAGATAAAATTTGCAAAGAGCATAGGACAATTCCTAACACAGAGTAGGAAGTTAATAAATGTTTGTTTTCTCCCTTTCTTCCTGTCCATAGTTTTCTCTTCTTTTCTCACCACTTCTAAGAGTGTATAAAGGTAGAATTAGGTAATAATTCTGTAATGATTGAATATCGTCAGACTGTGAAGAGCTTTAAGTAAATGGAAGCTTTTGAATTTTATGTAAGAGATGGGGAGCCTCGGAAACTTCTTAAATAGGGGAATGACATAGTTTTATGTATAATGATTAAGAACAGCAATTTGTAACCTATATAGACAATGGATTGGAAAAGGAGGAAATCATCAGCAGAGAGACCAATTATTTGTGACAATAGTCCAGGTGAGAGGTGATAGGAACCTGTCCTAGAGTAGAAATATTGTAAGTAAAGAGAAGGGGATGTACATGGGAGATGTGAGGGTAAGTCAACTGGATTAGCAACTAATTAAAATATGAGGCCAAATGAAGGTGAGAAGTCAAATATTACTTCTAGGTTTTCAACTGAAAGGATGTTGAAAGGAAGGAGAGAGAGAGAGAGAGAGGGAGAGAGAGAGAGAGAGAGAGAGAGAGAGAGAGAGAGAGAGAGAGAGAGAGAGAGAGAGAGAGAGACAGAGACAGACAGAGACAGACAGAGAGACAGAGACAGAGAGACAGAGAGAGAGAGAGAGAGAGAGACAGAGAGACAGAGAGAGACAGAGAGAGACAGAGACAGAGACAGAAAGACAGAGAGAGAGAGACAGAGAGAGAGAGACAGAGAGAGAGAGAGAGAGAGAGAGAGAGACAGAGAGAATGAGAGAGACAGAGACAGAGACAGAGAGACAGAGACAGAGACAAGAGAGAAAGAGATGTAGATTTGAAAGTCATTTACACAGAGGTTATAGTTGAACTTAATGGAGCTGATGAAGCTAAGAAAGGTAGAGAAAGAAGGGAAGAGGGCTGGACTCCAGGTTAGAGCCCTGGGTTAAAGCTTCATTTAGGGACTATGAAATAGGTGATGAGCTAGCCAAGGAAACTGAGGAGTGGTCATACAGGTAAGAGAACAGTAGCAGAGCAGTATCACAAAACTCCAGGAAAGAGAAAATGACCAGAAAGAGATGTTGGTCATACAAAGAGTTCAAGGAAGAAAAATGAGGGGGAAAAAGCCATTGGATTCCACAATAAATAGTGATCACTGGTCAACTTAGAAAGGACAATTTCAGTTGAGAGATGAGACTGGAAACCAGATTGCAAAGGCTTGAAAGGGGAGAAGAGAGAGATAGTGAAAGCAACAAGATTCCCTAGGAATTTGGCTGTGAAGGGAAGGAGAGATACAGGCTAATACCTTGAGGGGATAGCAGGGTCAAGAGAGAGGGTTGTTTTTTTTTTTTTTTTTTTTTTTTTTTTGATAATGGGGGAGGAGGGGAGGGAACAATTGATAAAATGAGGTTGAAAATTAGGGAAAGGGGAAAATCGAAGTGGTGAGCTGGTGGGAATATCAGAAGATGGGATGAAAGATACAAGAAAAAAGTTTGGTGTTAGAAAAGTATCTATAAAATGGAGGGATAGGATAGGGTAGCTGCCAAGATCCTCTCCAATTCTAAATTTCCAATCTTATGCTCAAAGCAGAACTCTATTTCTTTCCCCCGCCCCTTTTCCATCTGTCTGCCTCAGTGTATGTTCTCTCTCTCTCCCCTTCTCTCTCTGTCTCTGACCTTTCTGTCTGTCTGTCTCTATGTATCTCTGTGTGTCTTTGTCTCTGTCTCTCTGACTACTGTATGTGTATCTGTCTCTATGTGCATCTCTGTCTCTCCTTCTATCTCTGTCTCTATGTATGTGTCTCTATCTCTGTCTCTCTGACTACTGTATGTGTATCTGGCTCTGGCTCTGTGTTCACTCTGTCTCCGTTTCTATGTCTCTCTCTCTGTCCCTGTGTCTTGCTGTTTATGTCTATTTCTGTCTCTCTGTCTCAGAATCCGTCTGTCTCTGTCTGTGTTTCTCTGTATGTCTCTGTCGCTATATGTGTGTCTGTCTCTGTGTGGGTATCCCTTCGTCTGTCTGTATGGGGTTCAAATCCAGCCCAGAGATTTGCTACCTCTGTGATCTTGGTCAAGTCACTGACTATCACTAGGTCTACATTCAAATCTTGCCTTTTTTCCCTAACCTGTGTTGTATCAATAGACAAGTCCTTAAGCTCCCTTGACCTCAGTTTTCCAACTTGTGAATTAAGGGTTCTGTACTAGATGGCCTTCAGGGTCCTTGATCTGATCTAGGGATCTGATTTTACATTTGTTCAAGGGGAAACACCCTGAGTATAGGAAAGACCATATAAAGTCAGTGGTCCGAAGAATAGGGCAGGGAAATTCAAAATCTAGGCAGAGTTCTCCCGGTGCTCCTTGGCTGGGCTGTCTCTTAAAGTAGGGATGCATCTCCATAAGTCTCTGGGGCTTCAACCCAAAAGTCCAGAATCTCTCCCCCCCCTTTTTCTCCTTTTGCTTTTCTAATAAAAGAGATACCTTCAGGAAGCACAAATACTGAGGCATCATGGACAGTGTCAGGTGTCTCCCTCCCCTTCTCCACCAACAGCTTATTATTTTGCTAACTGGTACCACTTTTCCCTTTCAGAAAGCTTTCACCAACAGGTCTCAGATGACCTTCCACTGGCTAAATCTGACTGGCCTTGCTGACTTGGAGGTCACTCTCATCATGCATTTCTCCCAGTAATGGGGTGGGCAGTGGCCAGCAGGCATTCCTGCTCTGCCTTGAAATACCTTCCACCGATCCCTTCTCTTGTTCCCTTCTCATCTTTATGACAAGTCGGGGAAATGGGCCTCTCTCACTGGGCCTGGAGGCAAAGGAGTTGCAGCAGCCTGTTATTAGGACCTTTCTCTCTTCGTAATTGTTCTGCAATTTGTACCTGGAGAAGCTTTGCAGCCTACAATGCCCACACAGGATGTGGGGAGAGGAGATAGTGATCTGATATCCACATGTGGCCAGATGCCCAGTGGAGCAGCTGGCCAGTGCCTTCAGTTGTTAGAAGGGCAAAAGAATGCTTATGTATTTGAAAGTATTTTCTTCTTTTTCTTTCTGTACTGGAATATATACAGGCACATTAGATTTTGAGAATAGTCTTTTCCTTTCTCTGATTCAGGAATCAGATTTATAAAAAAGTAAAAGAAGGATAGATGGGCAAAGGAAGGAAACAAAAGAGGGAGAAAGGAAGAAAAGGAGGAAAGGAAAAAGAGGAAAAAAGAGAAAAAGGAAGAAAGAAGAATAGAGGAAGAAAGGAAGAGAGAAAGGGAAGAAGGAATATAGGAAGGAAAGCAGGAAAGAAGAAAAGAAGGGACGGTGGAAGGAAAAGAAGAAGGAAAGAAGAGAAGAAAAAGGAAGAAATAGAAGAAGGGAGAAGGAAGAGAGGAAGTCAGGAAGGAAGGAAGGAAGAGGTGAGGAAGAAAAAAAGGAAATAAAAAGAAGATAAACAAAAAGGAATATATCAATCAAAAGCATTTATTGTGTCAAATATGTTGTATGCCTTATGTGGGGCTCTGGGAATAGGAGTGAAGAGAGAGAAGAAGAAAATAAGGAACATGAGGTAATTAGGTAGTACAGAGCTTGCCCTGAAGTCAGAAAACTTCAGTTCAAATCCTATCTCAGTCACTTCCTTGCTGAGTGACCCTGGGCAAGATCAGCCTCAGTATCCTCATCTATAAAATAGGAATAAAAATAGCACCTACCCCAAAGAGTTATTGTCAGGGTCAGAACAGAAAACCTATGGACAATTTTTAGTTAGCCTTAGAGTGCCATGTAAACACTAGCTACTTAGCTATAAGCAAGGGAAGACATTGACTACAAAATACAATTAAAAACAACACTAAGAGTCTACCAAGATCAGTTGTGTTGAACAATGTTGGTTCAAGAGAACCCGAGGCCATTTAGTACCTCGGTATCCTTTTGATAGGAAGATGAGGGCTAAGGGTACAGAATGAAGGGCACCTTGTCATAAATAGTCACCATGTCACTTAAGCTTAAGTATTTTTGTTATTGTTGTTATAAGAGCAGGTTTGATGATGGAGGGGGATATATTAGGAAACAAGTGTACTTCTTCCCCTTACCCCACAGAAAAATCCCAACAATCTCTGAAAGACTTTTTTTTTTTTTTTTTTTTTTTTCCTAATGGGAAGAAAGATGAGGAAGCAAGGACCACCATTTCAATAAATATCAGCTACTATCAGTAAACTGTGACTATCATCGGTGCATTTCTTGGGGCCTGGGTAAAAACCAGGTAGCGCAGATATTCCAGAGATTCCACAAGGAGACTTACGTGAAAATGAATTTCTTCTTTATTGTCCCCTTCTATGAAGACTCCCTCAATATCATTTCCTGCCCCACTTTCTCTCCCTTATCTCTTTACATTGTTATTTGAACCTTAAATTAGACAATATTAATTAAATTAATAAAGAAACAAAAGAGATAAAAATTAATTAATTTTATCTAAAATAGATAAAATTAATTAAATTAGGTGATAATTAGATCTGGTAGGTAGCATAGACCCAGTGGCTGTTCAATAAGTAGGACTTGACAAGGGTTGGATGTTTTGAATGATTATTTTTCTCCCTCAGGGAGACAATGGGCACCCTAGAAAGTGCTACTGTGGACCTGATTTTGAATCCTGATTCTTCCATTTCCTCCCTATATGAGCCTCAGAGGGACATTTGCCCTCTATAGGCCTCAGTTTACTCATTTGTAAAATCAGGGGAACAGACTGTGTCCTGTATCTTTCTTTCTTTTATTCTTATTTGGCTAAATCTTTTTCCCTTCCCATAAGGTCTGGCTTCAGGCTTGAGATTATACCTTTCAAGGCCGAAAGTCCAGGGGTGGAGGGGATGATAGGATCATGAATCAGCCTCAGGCCTGGAAGAGTCCTCAAGCTTCAGCAGAGCCAGTCCCTAGAATATCCCCTCTTAATTGCAGGCTTTCACCAAAGATATCCCAAGGTACCTGAACAGTTCTCAGAGCAGGCATTGATTTTAGTCATTCACCTATAAATGAGATGTTACATGATCTGGGGGAGAGTCCAAGTTGTTTCCCCCAGGTGTGGGAGGTGGGTAAGGATTCCAGCTTCCTCTGCACCTGCCCAGAGCAGGCAAGTTTGCATGCATGCTGGTCCTGAGGGAAGGGAGGAAAGAGAGAGGGCTAGGTGGGGAACCTCTTCCAGATCCATAGCCACCACGCCTAGAAGAAGGGGAGATCCTTTAGGTGCAGAGGCTTGGTCATTTCTACTTTTGAATGCCCAGTGTCTAGCTTAGAGCCCTCCACCGACAGGCACTCAATCAATGTTCTCCTTAATGAAGGGATAGAGAAAGGTGGAAATGGCAGATTTCATCTGGAGGGGCCTGGACTCACAGACTGCTATGATTTTTGAGTTCTCAGTGATGTCATCATGCCTCAGGGAAATATGCTATAGTTGGGGAAGGGCTAGTAGAGGGCCTCTTTACCCCCAATAGTCTAACCTCTATCTTTTAAAAATGAGGAAACTGAGTCCAGAAAAGACTAGTGACTTTGCTAAAGGCCCCAGCTTGACTAGTTAACTGGAACTAGAAATAATTTGAAACCATCATACATCTGGAAATATACAGGGAGAGTGTAAACATCTCTCCCTCTGCAGACATCAGCTAACTTTCTTGCTTCTCCAAAACTGCTCTGGCTAAAAATAAGAATAATCATGATGAGGATGAAGATGATGATGATGAACAACATGTGGCTCTATGTATTAGCTACTGTGCTAAGTGCTAGAAATACAAAAGGGGGCAGAAATATCACCCTCACACTCCTGGAGTTTACATATATATATTTGGCTGAGGCAATTGGGGTTAAGTGACTTGCCCAGGGTCATACAGCTAGGAAGTGTTAAGTGTCTGAGGCCAGATTTGAACTCAGGTCCTCCTGATTTCAGGGCTGGGTCTATCAACTACACCAACTAGCTTTCTCTGGAGCTTATATTCTAATAGAGAAGACAGCTTGCAAAAAACTATGTACAAACAAGATAAACAAATTCTAATATGGAAGACAACTTGCAAAAAACTACCTACATGTAAGATATACAAAATGTTAAGAGGGAAGAGAATGTGGCTAGTGGAAGTAGAATGTGGCTATAGAAGATTAGGATAATATTTTTGAACAGGACTTTAGTTTTCTAAATTTAGTTTAGTTTGCTAATTACTTTACAAATATTATGTCATTTGATCTTCATAACAACTCTGTGAGATAAATGTTATTATTACTCCCATTTAATGGATGAAATAAATGGAGGACTAAAGTGAGTTGTGGTATCACATAACCAATTTATGTTGGAAAATGTATTTGAGCCTAGGTCTTTCCAGCTGCAATCTAACATTCTATGACTTATTACTTTTCTTTTAATTTTCTTCTAATTAATAGAAGAAACTAAGGGAGAGTCCAAGTTGATATTTCAATGTTCTGTGCTAAAAGCTGGCTCTCCAGAAAAGAAACGAATACAGCATATGAGAGCTCAAATTTTGAAAGTAAAACTTGAAAATAAAAACACAATGGAAAGCTTCACTCCCTAAATCCTTTCTTAATTGTGGAAGAATGATCTGGAGCCCTACTGAAAGGCAAATCCTACTAGGGCCATATTCTCACCTAGGAAAGCCAAAAGGGAAGTTAGCAAGCTTCCTTTGCACTGACTCAAGCTTGCTTTCTTTGCTTTCTCTATCTTCCTGATTCAGAGTCGAATCTGGAGAGTGTTGGCCATCACTAGCCATCATCAAATGGGCATCAACCATGAGAAAAGAAAGATATGGCCCAAAGGGAGCCTCGTCTATAATGCTGTATCCCATGGACCCTCAGAATTCTCTCAATTCTCGGAAACATCCCTTGTTGAGCCAATCTCCCAGTGGGTCTAGGAGCCTTCCCTCCTACATTTCAGCCTTGAATCTTTCTCTACAAAAACAAAAACTTTTTGTCTCAGGAACTCCCTTATATTCTTAAAAACTATCCAAGGGCTTTTATTTATTTGAGTTTGAACTATTTATTGTATTAAAAATTAAAGCATTAGTAAAATCATTAAAATAGTTTTGACCTCATGGACCGGCCAGAAGGATCTCAAAGACCCCCAGTCTTCTACTCTAGATTCTTTAGGGCTCTCATTTTCTTGGGGGCTGCAAAGCCAACCTGCATGAATCCCAAAGGGAGGTGTGAGAAGGGGGGCGGTAGGAGCATGACCCAGCTGCAGGGTGGAGACTACACCACAGACCCATCTGTTGTTTACTGGAGCTGAGGATGCTGACTTGGTGCCCAGTAAGGAGCGTCTGTCCCGTGTATTGTGCTGTTTTGGAAGACTTCGCACGTCCTGCCCCTCACCGCCCCTTCTCTTCTGTCTAAATTCTCTTTCCCTGGACTTCTTCCCATCGACGCCAATGTTTGCCGTACAAATGCCAGAGCATCCAGCCTTTCTTCCTTGACTGATGCTCCACGTGCACGTCCTGCCAACAGCCCAGCTGCTGGAGTCACAGGGAGAGTAAATACCCGGCATGGTGTGTACCCAGATTTCCATCACGGGTGCCGCCACAGGAGCCGATGCCAAGGGGAAAGTCATTCTGCTGGAATCTTCCCTTTGGCTCCTCACTCTTATCTCCAAGCACACGTACAACCACACATGCGTGCAAGCTGTAACAAACAGATATATTCACACAAACATATACACACAATAGCCTTTTCCGATGCTCGTACTTCTGGCCAACTGTGGTTATTGGATTGTTTCCTTAATGAGGCTTCAAAAAAGGCATTTTGGAGCCAGGGGAGTGAGTTTAAGTGAGATCCTGATAAAAATAGCTGAGAGTCCAGCAGCTGCTCTCCCTAGACAGCCAAACAAGTGTCCTAAGCTGCTGTTCATTTCAAGGATCTAATTTTTGTAAGTGTCACTGGGCGAGAATGAGAAGAATTTCAATGGATCCAGAGAAAGTCCTGTAATGCTAAAAAATGATGTTTTTATGGCATGTCACATATATTACATATGTTATCTTATGTGAGGTAAGTAGAATGGATACTGCTACCCCACATTTGGTGGGTGAAGGCCCTCAAAAAGGGTTAAGTGACTTGCCCAGGGTCATACAGCTAGTAAATAATCCATACACACAAATTTAATAAGCTTTCACAGACTTTATTAAATTAGCATAACACTTGGTACACAGTAGGAGCTTAAAAAATGCTTGTTGATTAGTGATTGGGGAGACAACATGTACAAATGGATACAAGATAATCCTTGGGTGGGAGGGGGAATGGGGAGGAATTGTCAGAAATAAGATTTGAATTTATCTTCCTCACTCCAGATCAAGTAATCAAGCCACCACGCCATGCCGACTTCTGTATCTAAATGACTTTGAACATAATCATTTTGAATTATGACTTTGAAGATAATCATTTTGAATTTCTAAGACTCAAACCATGGGAATTAGAAGTACAAAGAAAAAAGAAAAACAAAATGACAGCTATATAATGTTAGATATTACCTAAGCGATTCCCATCCCCACATTTTGAGTTCCTAGACCAGAGCTTTCTCCATTCCCTTGGATTACCGAGTCCTTACTCATTTCATATATTTTTCTTTTGCTGTACATTTGGGTAGCGACCAAGACATTCATCCTTCTCCGGTGGATTGTGTTCAGTTCTGGATACCACCTTTTAGGGAGGACATTGATAAGACTGAGAGTGTCCAGAGGAGGGCCACCAGGAGAAAGAAGAGTCCATGAGTCCATATCTTATCAGGATTAATGAAAAGATATGGGTAGATTTAGCCTGGAGAAGAAGAAACTAGGAGGAATTGGCAGAATAGGGGGGACATGATTACTCTCTTCAAGTATCTGATCATTTATCATATGGAAGGAGAGGTTGATTTATCCTCTTTGGCTCCAATGAGCAGAACTAAAAATAACTGGGAGTAAAGGGAGCTGAAAAAAAAAAAGGCTGATTTGGGCTTGATGTAAGGAAAGCTTTCCTGGCGTTTAGAGCCATTTAAAAGGAAGGAATTTACCTAATTTGTCTAAGGAAGATCAGGACTTTCTTTTTAAGTAAAAGTATTAGAAAACTGCCTAGAACTTGGCCAGTGTCACACAAACTATAATGTCAGAGATAGGATAAAACCTGAACCCAAGTTCAAGGGCAACACTCTATCTAATACACTAGGTTTATATTTTATTTCAATTAACAAGCTTTGATTTTCTCTCTTTTCCACCTATGCCCCTCAATTTAAAAGGAAATAATATCTTGTAACAAATATACATCACATTTCCTCTGCTTTCAAGGAGACTATCAGTGAATTGGTTCATATCTATCAATAAACAGAAATTGTATATTTGCGCATCCACATGAAAAATTTTGTTCTGAACCTAGTGGTTTATGACAAAAATAAGAAGTTTGCATTTCTACAGAACTTTCACATTTCAAAACATTTTTTTCCCACAACTCTGTGGGGTAGATAATGCAAATTACTATATTTTCCAGATGAGAGTTCAGTGATTAGCTCAGAGTTACCCAGTTAGCAAGTATCAGAGCTAGGGTTTGATTTCTTGGCTTTAAGTTCAGGTTTCTTTCATGATTACAATTTATTCTTCACGCATCCTAATGTTTTGTTCACTTATAGGGTTTTCACTAAGGAATGATATCATTTTAGCAGGTGGATCAGTCAAGGTTGTATTTGCTTCTTGTTTTCAAAGCTAATTATTAAAATATAAACTCCTCAATAGCAGGGATCATTTCCTTTTTAAATTTTTTAAATGAATTTCTTTGGAATAGACTGAGTGAGGAAACACCTCCTATCAGGTCAGATTAGCACTTTCTCTGCAAGTTATAGTCTTAGAGAATTGCCTAGAACATTAAATAGGTTAAATGATTTGCCTAAGGTCACACAGTCAATATGTGTCATCCATTCTTTCTGTTGCATTTTCTGGAGGATAGAATCTCCCAAGACTGTGCCCTAGCAGGCTAACTCCTGCCCTGAGGAGGCATTGTTCTGCAAACTCCTATGACCCACTATGTCTAGCCAGCCCCATTCATACTTCACAGACCTCCTGCCCATCCACCTTGGCTATCACCTTGCCATCCCTCTTGCCTCTAGATTGATTTTTCCTTCCTCCTCAGCTTTCTACTTCTTGATCTGGGAATTATAATTAATCAAGCAAATACTTCCATTGATACTATAAATGTATATTATTCAACTTCCTGATGGCTCCACTCACAATCTATGTTTTTTTGATAGACCAAACACTCTTCCCTGGCCATTACTGTTCTACAGTTGTTACAGCAGATAGTGCACAGTGGATAGAGTGCATCTCCCTGAGACCAAATCTGGTTGCAGACCCCCTACTAGCTGTGTGACCCTAGACAAGTCACTTAACCCTGTTTGCCTCAGTTTCCTCATCTGTAAAATGGACTGTAGAAGGAAATGGTAAATCACTCCAAGATCTTTGCCAAGAAAAGTCCCAAAAGGATCATAAAGAGTTGGACATGATTCAAAAAGACTAAACAACAAAAAGTTGTCAGCGTGTAAGGTCTGGAGCATAGTTTGGTCTCCTTTTGCATTTGTATCTCCTGCATTTACCACAATTTTTGGCACATGATAGTTTCATCCATTGATTCATTCATTATCTGGAGCCAGACTGTAGAAGGTTTTAAATTCAAGGCTGAGGAGAAGGATGACATAATGAATAGAGACCTCACAACAGTGGGCCCCACCCCTGACTCTCCTTATAGAAGACTTGTCTTCCCTATCCCTCAATTTACTCATTTGTCCAATGACACTATTCATACAGGATTATTGAATGGCATATATTAACTAATATACATAAAGCACCTTGCAAACTCTAAAAGACAGATAAGTTCTAAATGCATAAAATCAAAATATAAGGGATTACAAAGGAAACCAATTTTATTGAAATGCATTTATTAAAAATTTAATTACCAGACTCTGGATTAAGAATCTCTGGTTTAAAATAGATGAGGTGCCTAATGAGATAAATGTATATGTATTTGTTTGTGTGTGTTTGGGGGAAACTGTAATTAAGGAGTT
Organism: Sminthopsis crassicaudata; assembly: GCF_048593235.1. Classification (NCBI taxonomy): domain Eukaryota; kingdom Metazoa; phylum Chordata; class Mammalia; order Dasyuromorphia; family Dasyuridae; genus Sminthopsis; species Sminthopsis crassicaudata. Next base: position 39,165,609 of record NC_133619.1, read on the forward strand.
GTTACTCTTTGATGGAAGAATACAAGGAGGGAAGCTTTGGGGATTCATTTTGGTGTTAATGAAGTATCCTCGATTTGTGAGAACATCTCTTTGATGCTCTTAAAAGGCATTCCATCTCCTTACCCCAACAAATGACCACCAGAGAGCCTAATGAGGATGTGTTTCCACCATTAAAAGTACATTCAATCTCAGTAAGCATTGATTAAGCACTTACTATATGTAAAGTGAAGGGCAGCATGGCAGAGAGAATAAGAAGCTGACCCGAGAAACCTGGGTTTTAATCTTGGTTCTGATGCATTCTGGGTAAATCATGTAACTTCTGGGTATCTCAGGTACCTTTCTAAGGTTCCAAGTCATGGGGCAGGTGCTGATTTCCTCATTGGGAGATCCCTATATTTATGAAATCGCAGGACAAGTTTGAAAAAAGATGTGCATGGCAAAGCATTCATCCACTCCTATTCAACCTGACCAGATTTGAAAATTTGGGGAAAAATAGATTTGAAATCAGAAAAGCTGACTTTAAGCCTCAGCTCTTCCCCCTCTAGAACCAAATTCAGAAAACTACAATGCAGGAAAGAACCTCAGAGGCAGCAAGGAATAATGGATAGAGTATTGACCTCAAAATCAGGAGAATGTGAATATGAAGACCACCTCATATCTCTACTGTATCACTCTAACAAGATCGCTTAGCCTCTCTGCTCTACAATGAAGGGGTTAGATTTCTCTACTTCTAAGTAATCTCTGTCTCTAAATCTATAACTTACAGCTGAAAAGGAATTCCTCCTACCTCATCCAGCATCCTTTTGGGAACCTCCAGACACCAGGTAGGTAATAAGATTTATTAAGTACCTACTATGTTAAGTGCCACTGTGTTAAGTGCCAAGAACAAAAAGACAGTTCCTGTTCCCAAGGAATTCCCAGCCTAATAGGGGAGAGGACATGCAAACAACTATGTGGCAACAGTTGCAGATCATCTCTGAAGAAAGCCTGTTTTGTGATGGGTGCAGCTCAGTCCTCTCCCTTCCTAGAATACCCAGCCCACACGTATGCCCTCTTGTTAGTGAGTGGCATTTACTAGCAGCCATTTAGGTAGCATTTGAGAGTTTGCAAAATGCTTTACAAACATTATGCCATTTTGGACTCACAGTAATTTTGGAAGGTGAGTGCCATAGGCATTATTAATCCCATTTTGCACATGAGGAAGCAGAAATGAAATGGCTTGTCCCTCTCAGTCTGCCACAGCCAGTAAGTGGCAGTCCCAGTTCCAGTTCCAAGCCCAGCCCTCTTTCCTTACCAAATCTCTTATCTCTTTCTTTTTTCATTATGGAAAATGACTATTATGTGATTTTGATTATTTGATTCAATAATTCCACAGATAAGGGACTTCTCATAAGGCAGGATCCAGCATGCAGTAATGACCAATGCTCTAGATATGCAGTGAGAAGATAAGGGTTCAAGTCCCCAGTCTAATCTTTCCTAAGCAAAGGACACTTTGTGACATCATTCCCCTTGATGTGCTTCAGTTTCCCTATCCATAAAATGAGGGAGCTATTCTAGTGACCCTCAAAGTCTCTTTCAATATGAAATACAGGGTTCCATGACATTCAGTTTTGACAGCAAGTTAGGGCATAGTGACAGAAAGCACAATTTATTAACAAGGAAGACTATAACTTGCTTTCCTCTCCAGGTCTCTATTACTAAATAAATAAATTGATGAATGACCTTTGAATATGGCCCTGCACGGATGCTGTAGAAAAGACCTTCCCCTAACTCAGTATAATAACGTTTAGATGGGCATTGTTTCAATTGGAAACTGACCAAATGTCTTCCATTTGCTATGGTCCCAACTTAGAAAGCAAATCAAGAGAGCTTTTTTTTCTTCTTTGCTATTTTTTTTTTCTATAACAGATGACAGTTTAGTGGCTTGTAGAAACAAATCTTTTTGGTAAGATTAATTTTAAAGTTAGGCATTATGAGTATCAAATTAAGCTGTCAGCAAAGGAAGTGATACAGGGAGAGATGTGTTACACACACACACACACACACACACACACACACACACACACACACACACATCTCCGTTCCCTGAACAGACTAGTAGGTCTTAACAGGAAAACCTGAGAGGCCAGCCTTCCCGTTTAGTCATTCTTTTCTGGTTATGTCAGATTTCTAGCATGCTATTAGAGACCCATGTGTCATCCCCACCATCAACCAGCAGATCACTGCTGTTTCAAACTATTACTAGAGCTGTTGACACAGAATATTGTGTCTGTCGACAGCGCCAATTAGCTGGCGTGTCTGACTAGTGACAGCACGGTCTACTTTTGTTTATGGGGACGGTGTGCGCGGTATCTCCGACTCCCAACCTCCAGCAGCAGACAGATGGGGAGAACAACTATGTAATCATCAGCGGAAGCGGGAGATAGCCTGTCTTCCCAAATCATTGTGTGGAGCTGAACCAGCAGCCCTTTGTCTGCTTGTAGAAATGACTGCAGGAACCCTCCCTTCTGTCAAGTTGTGAGGGTGAATATGTACCGAGCGTAGCATCCATAGAATACATGGATAGATAGATGGATGGATTAGGCTTTGTATGTACCTGTATAAGAATGGAGGAACAGATGGATGGATTATGGACACACATATGTGTATGTGCATATACATGGATGGACAGAGAGATGTATTATAGATGTAGACATGTATAAACATATATGACAGATCGATATGTGCATGGATAGATGGATGGATTATTATGGATATGTATATACCTATATATGAATAGACGAATAGATGGATGGATTATGGACACACATATATGTATGTACATATTTATTGATGGACAGATGGATATATTATAGATGTAGACATGTATATATACATATATGATGCATGGATATGTGGACAGATAGCTGGATGGATAAATGGATGTATCATGACTTTGTATGTACCTGTATATGATTGGATGAATAGATGGATGGATTATGGATACATACATATATATGTACATATATATGGATGGAGAGATGGATATATTATAGGTGCAGACATATATAAACATATGACAGATGTATATGTGGATGGACAAATGGACACACATATACATATGTGCATGTATGGATGAACAGATGGATATATTATAGATGTAGACATGTATAAACATATATGACAGATGGATATGTGCATGGATATATGAATGGATAGATAGATAGATTATTATGGATATGTATGTACCTATATATGAATAGATGAATAGATGGATGGAATATACATACTTATATATGTACATGTATGGGTGGATAGATGAATATATTATAGATGTAGGCATGTATATATACATATATGATGGATGAATATGTAGATGGATAGATGGATGTATTATGGATACACATATATGGATTCAGATGGACATATTAAAGATGTAGACATGTATATACATATATACATACATACACACACACACATATATATATATATATGAATGTACATATATGGATGTAAGATATAGTATGGATATGTATGTACACATATATAGATGGTTGTATTATGGATATGTGTATATATATATATATATACACACACGTGTGTGCTTGTGCAATATATGGATGTATATATACATGAATATACATATGGATGGATTGATGGATGTATTATGGATACATATATATGAGTGGATAGATGGATATATTATTATATATTACATACATGTTACACACATATTGCATGCACATATATGATAGAAGGAAGCATATGTGGATATACACATATGGATGGATAGATGGATATATTATGGATATGTATGTATACATATATAGATGGGTGAGTGGATGATATATTATGGAGATATGTATATGTATGTGTGTGTATATATATATGGATATATAGATGGATTATTATGGATACGTATGTACATATATATGAATAGATGGATTGATGGATATATTATGGGTACATATGAATGGATAGATGGATATATATTATTACATATATGTTACACACATATTATGTGTGTGTGTATATATATATATATATATATATATATATATATATATATATATATATATATATATATATATATATATATATATATATGATAGAAGGAAGCATATGTGGATATACACATATGGATAGATACGATGGATATATTATGGATATGTATGTATACATATATAGATGGGTGAGCGGATGATGTATTATGGAGATATGTATATGTATATATATATATATATATATATATATATATATATATATATATATATATATATATATATATATATATATATATATATATATATATATATATATATGGATAGCTAGATGGATTATTATGGATATGTATGTACATATACATGGATGGGCATATTATGGATACACACATTATATATATGTATATATACACATTTATGTATATATGGATGTGTATGTGTATATATATATATATATATACATTTATGTATATATGGATGTGTATGTGTATATATAGATGTACATATATATATGATAGATGTATATATATGTGTGTGTGTGTGCGTGTGTATGTGTATAAGTATATATAGACTGATATATTGTGTATTTCCAATATTTTTTGGGGGGGGAACGTCAGAGGAGAAGAGGATCATGGATTTAGAGATACAAGGGACCTTCAAGTTCAATCATAGTTTTTGTAGATGAGCAAACAGAGACCCAGGGAAATAAAGTGATATCCACAGACAGTAACCAATGAGGCAGGATCTAATCCCAGTCCTCTGATTCCACAGTCTGAACTCTTTTCTCTGTAAAATGGGGTGAAAGAGAAAAAGACAACAAACCACTGCCAGGATTTCATTTGTGTGATTATTATCTGTAAAGACAGAATTAAAAATTTTGACTTCTTTTTCCCGTCAAATTAAAAAGCAAAACAAAGAATTTCTGTGGCACCTGAACAAACATCCTTCTGCAGAGCTATACTTTGTGAAAGGTTGGAGGGACATCCATCCATCAATCAACAACTAAATATTTATTAAGTATCTCTATATGTCAGGTACTATGCAGGTGCTGGAGATACAGGCACCTGCCTGCCCTCAAAGGGTAGAGATTCTATTGAGAGAGTTAACAGCCTAACCAAAAATGACACAGGATGAGGAAGCTGCCATGATCACAAAATGGTAAACACAAGAACGAGCTCAGGGAAGCCAGCTTTGATTCTGTTCTTCCACTTGTGAGATTGTGGACAAGTCATGTCTGATGGTTTTAATTTTCTGGGAGATGGACTAGGGGTTCTTCTGCTTCTGAATCTTCTGGTCTATGATATCTAAAGCTGGGGGCAATGATTTCATTGATGTAGGGAGATCAAACTCAAAGAAGAACAGATCCCCATTGCTGCACATTGACTTAGCAGACCACAGATTAACCTTATCTATGTCATATTTTATTTTTATTTATTTTCGCATACATTTCCCAATTACATTTGGTCTGATTTGAGCTTCACTCAGGAGTTTTGCTGAGGCATGAGTTTGACCACCCCTACGTAAGGAACTCTTTGGTGGAAAATTCCCTCCTCCAAACAGATCAGCAACTTGTCTGTACCTTGTTATCTCTTTTAAGGTGGAAGGGGCCTAAATGCCATCTGATCAAATTCTTCACTTTACAGATGAAGAGTCTGGGGTCTAGCATTTTGCTCAAGACAACAAGGGTAGAAAATGGAATTTATTTCTTACAGAGATGCCTGAGACACTGAAAAGTTAAGTGACTTGTCATAGGTAGAATTTGAATTCACAATGATTCTCAATATTCATGGAAATAATAGTATTAATTAATTCAATCATCAATCATTTACAAAGTACTAACTACAGACATACTTCTGTGCTAGCTCAACTTTATGTAAAATGTGTAGGACAGCCCAAACTCCAATTAAAGTTTCAGGCTCATCCTATTTTGGGTAAAAGCCAGAATCATTAAAAAAAAATTAATCAGAAACGGTTTCACTCTGTTCTTCTCACTTCTGTTCTTTTCTCCCTGCTCTCCAACAATTCCAGCAATCTTGTTTTTCCCCAAATGATAGATGAAAGAAATTTCTACTCATATATTCACAGTCTTCATTTCTATCTTTTTCTTCTGCCTGCCACAAATCTTTCCCTGTCCCATTCTATACTCTACTAAGCTGCCAAAGTGATTTTTTAAAAGAAATTCAAGTTGTGACAGCTAAGTGATACAATGGATAATGTGCTGGCCCTGGAGTCAGGAGAGCCTGAGTTAAAATCCTGCTTCAGATACACTTACTAGCTGTGTGACCTTGGACAAGTCACTTAACCAAATACACACACACACACACACAGCTGAAAATCAAGAGCAGAGTTTTTATCTGACTGAATGGGAAGATGAATCAAAGCATGACATGTAGCCTTTAGTACTTTAGGATAAGAGAAAGGTGACAGATATCCAAATAGCTGCAGCAATATCAGCACAGGGAAACTTTTTATCTGTAGCAGCACTAATTAGTCAGTTAAAAAGAAGCACCTACTGTACATCAGGCAAAGTGCTAAGCTCCAGAATTAAAAAAAAAAATTTTTTAAAGGCAAATGACAACTATTCTCAAGTTCACAGAATAATGAGAGAGATAACACGCACACAATTCTGTGCAAAAACAATATGTGCAGGGTAAATTAGAGATAACTTCAGAAGGAAAGCCCTGGCATTAAGAGGAATCAGGAAAGGTTTCTTGTTTTGGGGGGAATTTCAGCTATACCTTGAAGGAAGTCAGGAAGGAGAGATGAAAAGAGAGAGAGAGGGAACATTCCAGGCATGGGAGACTGAGGACATTCTAGTAGAATATAGTTAATGGGTAGGTAAGTGATTAAACTTAGTGGCCAAACAATTCTGTCATATTATTAAGGTCTCTTTATTCCATCTAAGCTTTATATTTGAGACCTTAATATTTGGCTTCTTCAATAAAATGTGATTTGTACCGCTCATGCAAGTATCTATATAGCAAAGATCAGTTTTATGGAGTATCAGATTATCAAAGCCCGCATATAATTATCTTCATGTCTATCTCTTTATCTAGGGACAACTCATTAGCATTTCATAAAATTAGTATAGATAAGCATTTCTACACAAATGTCAGCTTCATTTCATTTTGTGGAGTGTTGGTTAAGTTTAGAGATTTGGGTGCAAATCCTTATTCCTTGAAATAAACAAGCTGTCAGCTTTGGGAATGGTGTGGGGTATGCAGGAAGTACCAAGTAAATATTGAGCCATTGGATTAGAAAGGATATGCCATTAAAGGATAATTCTGTTTAATGCAAGTGGATTAAATATATTTGATATTTAATAAAGAAAATATTAAATATATGTTTTTAAATTATATTTTAAAGAATGTTAGAAAAAATGAATCATTTCTGTACAGAAACCATGGTTTCCATAAGTCAACACTGTAAATAAGGTCAACTTAAGTGTAACATACAAGAGCAAACATGCTGTTCCCACTCTAACAGAGCCCTAACAACACTTCCTGAGACTGCCCTAGTTTCTGCTATAAATGAGATGTGCATTCTTTTTTTCCTCTTCTCTCTTTTTCCTTCTCTCTCTTCTCTTTGTTTTTCTCTATTTCTCTGTTCCTGTCTATATCTCCTCTCCTCTCATCTCTTCTCTCATTTCTCTCTTCTTCTTTTTCTTTTCTCCTCTTCCTCTTCCTCCTCTTCCTCATTTTTCTTCTTCTTCTTCTTCTTCTTCTTCTTCTTCTTCTTCTTCTTCTTCTTCTTCTTCTTCTTCTTCTTCTTCTTCTTCTTCTTCTTCTTCTTCTTCTTCTTCTTCTTCTTCTTCTTCTCCTCCTCCTCCTCCTCCTCCCTCTTCCTCCTCCTCCTCCTCCTCCTCCTCCTCCTCCTCCTCCTCTTCCTCCTCCTCCTCCTCCTCCTCCTCCTCCTCCTCCTCCTCCTCCTCCTCCTCCTCCTCCTCCTCCTCCTCCTCCTCCTCCTCCTCCTCCTCCTCCTCCTCCTCCTCCTCCTCCTCCTCCTCCTCCTCCTCTTCTTCTTCTTCTTCTTCTTCTTCTTCTTCTTCTTCTTCTTCTTCTTCTTCTTCTTCTTCTTCTTCTTCTTCTTCTTCTTCTTCTTCCTCCTCCTCCCCCTCATCTTCTTCCTCCTCCTCCTCTCTCTTTCTCTCTGTCTCCCTCTCCCCATCCTCACTTCCCTCCCACCCCCTCTATCCCTCTTATTTTTCCCTTTCCCTCTTCTCTCTCTCTCTCTCTCTCTCTGTCTCTCTCTGTCTCTGTCTCTGTCTCTCTCTCTCTCTGTCTCTCTCTCTGTCTCTCTCTCTCTCTCTCTCTCTCTCTGTCTCTCTCTCTCTCACACACACACACACACACACACACACACACACACACATGCATCAAAGAATAACAGAGCACGTGCTGAACAGCTGGAAGCGTCAAACATTCTGCCATGATCAGATAATAGGGGGTATATTGGCTAAAATCACATATCACACCAGTGAATTGATACCACCATGGGAGAGAGGCCAGATGGAACATTTCATGTCACTGCACTTACTCATGCTCTCTCCTCCCCCTACCCAATTAAAAAAAAACTCAAACATTTATTTGATGGGAAAAGAGAAGGGTGAGGAATGATAAGCAAAGTTTGGCAAAGAGTAAATGCAGTCTTCTATAGAGATGTATGATAGTAATGCTAGTCTTTCCACTAGACTAGGGATGATTGCTGCCCCACTGGACAAATCCAGATTTGTTCAACATCACAGCATGGTTGATATTTGATTTATAGGCTTACCTCTTTCATTTGAACACTGCCAGAACCCGTTCAGAGCTCCAATTCAGGACTGACTTTCTAGAATTTTATAGTGATAGGAAGTTTACTAGATGGGTGCTGAAACCATGCTAAAATCACAGTTGTCTCTGATCATGTGCTCAAAATCTCCCTATTTCCTATTTCCTATGAAATAAAGATCATAGCCATGAGGAGCAGTAGTCTTATCATTTTTACCCTCAATCTACCTTTTCATTTTTTAAAAAAAATTCTATTTTTTAATCTTAAATTTTTTTCCTTCTCTGCTTCCTATCTCAACTATAAGAAGGCAAGAAATACAAAATCCATTACAAATGTGAAGTCATGCAAAACAAATCTCCAAATTAGTCATGCTCCCAAAAAAGAAAGAAAGAGAAGAGGAAATGAGGGAGAAAGGAAGGAAAGAAAAAAGAAAGCAAATAAAGAAGGAAGAGATAGGAGGAAGGAAAGAAGAAAAAATGAGGAAAAAGGAAGAAGAGAGGGAAGAAAGAAGGAAGTTAGGAAAGAAGAAAGAAGGAAGGAAGGAAGAGAAAAGAGGAAGGGAAGAAGGAAGGATGAAGAAAATAGTTTGAATCTTCACTTTGTGGCCATCACATCTCTATCTGGAAGAGGGCAGCCTGCTACCCTGTGGCCAGTCTACAGAGGAAACACTTTCAGATCATTAAAACTATGTGTTTTACCTATGCAGTAGGTACCCTGTGAATGACTGTAGAATTATATTGCTGAATTGTGATCCGGAGTTCTCAGAGATGTCCCAGGGCTTGGTGGCTTGCCAGACCTCCCTCCTTCATGAGCCTTTCTTTCTCATTCCTTTCTGCCAAGGGGGAGGACTCCTTTCCAGTTCACCATGGAATAGACAAAGATGGAAGAAAGGTTGTTTTTTAATTTTTTTAAAAAATAATTTCCTTTTAAAAACATGCCACAGGAAGAAAAGGCAATTCTCTCGATTTGAGAGCATGGGGTAAGAGGGCTTGGTACAGAAATAACATTTTTCTCTCTAAATTTGACAAACACTTCCCCAAGCCCAGGGGTGGGCAGATGTGTAGATTGCCACAAGGACAAAATTTTGGCACCGAGACCTGACCCAGAGTTCCTTCTTTGGGGAAAAGCTTTGCCTGGGAGGAAAAGGGGATGGCAGACTCTCAGCAAACTTGAAAAACTCCTTTTGGGTTGATGGCCACCTCCTCCAGCTCCCTGGCAGGACTGTGGGGATGATATTCCAGCTGGGAACTTGCCAGTTAACCCGGGACACCTGAGAAGACCCCAAGATGAAGTGTGTTCTTAAAAGGCACTCTGAAATTGGGCCTTCTTCTCCCAAACTCTTCTCTGTGTGGGACTGCTTGAGCCTTCCACCAGTGGGCCTTCTTCCATGCCTTTGGCCAGATGGAGCTGCCCGCTGTTACTAATCCCAGGGACCTACCCTAATTCTTAGAGTTCTCGTCCCATTTTTCATTGTAGGATAACAAGTATCTTGACTGTAATCTATTAATTGAATAATTGAATAAACTTGTTTCCCTACCAGCAAGAGCATATTGTTTGCACACAGTGTCATCCTGGGCCCTCCAGCTATGGAAAGCTTGCCAGATATGTTTATTAAGCCCCCTGTGCTTGGAAAGAGCACAGAAAACTGTCATCTCGAGCAATTCGAAAGTGACTATCTCAGCTGGGGATCTCACTGTTATGAATAAAGGAAGAGTTTGTGGTACAGTTGTGAGATGTAAAGAGAAAAAAGCTTCCCTATGGTGCAAATGTGTTGTAACCCTCAGGCAAGAAAAAAAATATTGAATTGTTGCTGGCAGTACAATGTAATTATTGTGTTAGTGGGGGCTACACTGGTTAAGCTTCTTAAGGTAAAATCACAGCTAATGTGGTGTTTGCTAAGGGACATTCCTAGTTGTTAAATAAGGTTCTCAGAATATTCCCACTGATTAACCTTGCTAATGAATAGGCATTTTCTATGTAATGGCAAATATTTGTCTACATTGGTAGTGGACTACAATTTAGCTCGCCTGAGTTAGTCTGGACCAGAAATAAGCCTCCAAAGGACAGGATGGGAGGGGTATGGCTCAAAAGTAGTTTTCCACTGAAAAAGACCTGGAGTTCTTAGTGAACTATAAGCTCAATACAAATCAAGAGTGTGAAATGTCAGTCCAAAACAAACAATAAAAGGGTACTCTTATCCTAGGCTATATTGAGAGATCCAGTATCTCAGAGTGGGGAGGTAATGGGTCCTCTAAAGTCTTCTCTGAGCAGACCACATCTTGAAAGTTCTACAATCTAACATAATTGGCACTTTTCAAGCCCTTAATAAATGTTTTCCCATCCATCCATTCACCATATTTTAGGAAGAACATGGATAAGTTCATGAATGCCCAGAGAAGAGTAAATATAACAAGAAGTCTCAAGATCATGACCTATGTAGAAGATCTATTTTTTTAAAAAACTGGAAGGTGATTTTAGCCTGGAGGAAATAAGCTTGGAGGTGTGGAGAAGGGGGCAGGGAACTGACAGCTACCTTCAAATATTTGGAAGGATTACATTTGTCCCCAGAAGGTAGAAGTAGCAGGAAGTATGGATGTTTTAAGAGTAATTTAGGCTTGTTTTCAGGAAAACCTCCTGATCATAATGGCTATCTCTAAAGTGAGATGATTGTTCTTTCAAAGTAGAGAGGCCCTCATTTTTTAAAAATTAAAGCTTTTTATTTTCAAAATGTATGCAAGGATAATTTTTCAATATTGACCCTTGCAAAATCTTATGCTCCAAATTTTCCCTTCTTTCCCCCCAACCCCTTCTCTAGATGGCAGATAGTCCAATATATGTTACACATGCTAAAATATATGTTAAATACCATATATGTAAACATATTTATACAATTATCTTGCTGAACAAGAAAAATATTATCAAAAAGGGGGAAAAAAGAGAGAGGTCCTCATTTTGAAAGCAATTCTAGCAAAGACTTGTCCACATGGGGAGAAGCTTTCTAAGATCATGTCACATTTCAGTCAAACTGACTTGTTTACTGTTCCATAAGTACTATGGGATGTATTTAGCCTCCCATAGTCCTTCCCTGTGCCTTTGTACAGGCATTAAGCTGCTTCCCTCATGTCTGCAATTTGTCCCTTCTCCTCTTAGGAGCCCTAGCTCCCTTCATCTTCTAGCAGAAATTTGTTTTCCTCTCAGGTTCTGTCCTGTGCACCTAATACCTTCCTCAGATGCCAATGGTTCCAGAAGATGAGCACCTCAACGATTAGAAAATCATCGGAAGGAATGCTGGTCTTGGAGTCAGGGTTCAAATCCAGAATCTGTCATCATTTGAATGGCATCAGCAAGGTGACACCATGGTACACAGAATCCTGGGTGTGGATTCAGGAAGTCTCATCTTCTGGCCTCAGATGTAACCCTGCACCAGTCACTTAGTTCTGCCTGCCTCAGTTTCCTCAACTTCAAAATGAGCTGGAGAAGGAAATGGTCAACCAGTCCAGTATCTCTGTCAAGAAAACCCCACATGGGATCATAGAGAGTCAAATACAACTACAAAATGACTGATGGTTTCAAGTCACTTAATCTCTCCTGCTCTGAGATTCCTTAATTCCTTACTTCAGCCTCTTGGTTTCCTTGTTTTTTTCACCTCTCATCTTCTCAACGAGATCTTCCCACTCCCACCCTGCCCCCTTGCCTTCTCTATGAAATTACTTCCAATTTATATGTATAGATAAAAGACATCTCCAGTATAAGTTGGAAATTGTCTCCATCATCCAGCTTCTTCAAGGCCTTTCTTTGTGTGCCCAGGGCATGGCACATAATAGATATCTAATAAATGCTTGTTGACCAATTAACTACAAAATGAGGATCCGGAGGATTTCTAAAGAGATTATTTCCAGCTCTCAATCTATGATCCAATAATCCACCTTCAACCAGGTAAATCAAGTGGCTTCCATCAAAGGGGACATAAGAAGTCCACTATGTGTCCTTTATGTATGGGCATTTCACTTCAAAGGAGCCAGGGCTATTAGGGACTTCGAGTAACTGGGAGTAGACAGCCCAGAGACTCTCCCTGTAATGGGTTCTTAGAAGTTAGCACCTCTGAGCAGATGTTTATCTTCCACAGCCCCACCCCATTCCATCCCAGCTGGGGCTTTCCAGTTGGGCTGCTTTCTAGCTCTCCCGGGTGTTGGGTAACAGGAGTCTGCCCCCAGGGGAATAAAAGCAGGGACAACTAGGTTCGGCCCTGTAGGATTCTTTCCGTGGCCAAATAAAGCGGTCTCGACACAGATGTAACCTTAGATAATTTACTGATGAAAAAGTGGCCTCAGGTACCCGATTTTTGGCAGCAGTGCTACTGTCAGAGTACACTGTCTGAGTAGGCTATCAATGAATATTTCATGGGGGGAAGAAATGGAAAAATACACGTTTCAATAGACAGGTCCCAAGCTCCGATCGTCATTACTGAAATACGAATCGGATCCCTGGGGCCGAATTGGATCTGCAGAAAACCGGAGTGGGATGGTCCCTCGGTGGCTCTTCTGGGGACAGTCCAGAGGATCCAAGATTTGGCTGCATCCCCTGGCTGCTGACGTCTTAGGCTGGGATGAAGCAGCAGTCCGGGGCCTGGTGGAAACCAAAGGCTTACCAGCCAACAAGGCCAGGGTCCATCCTCCAGAGACTGCTCTCTGGTGCCCTGCGGGTGGATCGTTGCTCTGAGATTTCTGGGTGCTTAATTTCTGCAGACAAGGGAGAGCATCAACACCCCAAACATACTGTCCAAAAAAAATTCCCCTCCATTGTTTGATGAAGATGATTCTGGTGAGGAGATAAAGCTGCTGCTGCCTTCCCTTTAGAAGCAGGTTTAAAAAAGAAAGGGCTTGATTCTGTAGTCGGCAGCCAGGGGGTCTTGTGCTTGGGAAGGCATTTTGATCTGGAGACAAATCTCAAAACCGAAGCCCAGTTCTCGATTCCCCCTGGGTTTGCTCTTTCATCACTGAGGGCAAGTGGTTCGGAGCTCACCGAGGATGGTTGGATGTGATCAGTTCAAAAGGGCTGGGTCCCTGTGGTGAACTTGGCAAGACATGGCAGGGTTTTCTGGGCTTTCTATAGAATGACACAGGGGCACCGTGGATTGCTCTGAAATGTGAATTTCAGCAATTTGCAGGAACTCGCTGTTGGGCCTTTCGGTGATTATCCACAGACAGAGCTTCGTTTTTCACCTGCCTTGGTTTGATTTCCGTCTTTTTGCATGGGAATATCTTATGTGCTTAGGATTTAAAACTTTAAAATATTCTTGAATCTTATCTGATCTTTGCCTGATGATTAAATTACTGGTCTGTACTTTTAATTGAGGTTTCCTGTAGCTCAGTTTGCCATGTGACATTCCCCCAATACACCTAGAGCTTCAAGATAGTTTCATCAATGCAAAAGTCCCACTGCTTATTTTAGAAAAATGACCTTTCAAATTCAAAGATTCATGAGAAGACTTGTATGGATGAATGAAGAGTGAAGTAAGCAGAACAAGGGAAACAATATCACAGTGAGAACGGTCACGGAAATGCAAAGGGCAGTCAGACGATTGCAATGACCAGTCTTAGTTCAGATAATAATAAAACATGACTCCCTCCTCTTGACAGAGAGGTGAGGGACCATCAGGATGGAAGGGGGCATCCCCTATCAGACCTGGTCAGTATTGTTTCTTTTTTGCTTAATTAATTTTCTTTTTCTTTTTTCTTTTTTCTGAGGCTGGGGTAAAGTGACTTGTCCAGGGTCACACAGCTAGGAAGGATTAAGTATCTGAGACCAGATTGAACCCGAGTCCTCCTGAATTCAGGGCTGGTGCTCTATCCATTGCACCACCTAGCTGCACCCAATTAATTTTCTTAATTACAAGGGAATGCTTGATGCTGGGGAGGAGGGATTAAATATAGAAATGTTTGGGTTGGAAAAAATAAACAAAAAACATCAATTCATCCATCCAATAAATACTTATTAAGAACTTACTATGTGTTGGCACTTTGCTAAATTCTAGCAAAATTAATTAATTAATTAAATTAATAAAAAGACAGTTTCTGCCCTCAAGAAGCTTACAATCTAATGGGGGGGGACACATAAGAGGGCAACAGGAAAGAGAAAAAGGGAGATGGGTAGAACATGGGACATCTTGTGGAGTTGAAATCCGATAGAAAAGCAAAGTAGAATGAGTCAAAAGTCCAGTTTTTGCCCTCTACAAAGAACAGCAACTTGGGACTCTAAACTCCAGCCATCCAGTCCAAGGGGAGATGTGGCTAAGGAAGGTAGAAACTTGAGTTAGCAACAGGGTGGTAAGATTGGAAGTGTTGACTTTATCCTAGGAGGGAAATCTCATTTAATGAAGTTAAAACTAAGTAATGTAAACATTATTATGGGGGGGAGGAAATGATTCAAATAAAAATGTATAAGAATTATATTTAATTTAAATAATGAAATACTCAATCTGATCATGAAGTAGCTGTTTGGTACAGAGAGCAGTATGGAATGATTGATTAGAGCCAGGAAGACCTGGATTTGAATTTCTAACCTTAGACATGTATTATATGACCTCTCTCAGTCAATGTTCTTATCTGGAGAGCAGGGACAATTTTCATTTGTAGCTTTTACTTCCCAGGGTGGTTGTGAAGTGAAAATGAGAGGCAGAAAAGTAGAGTTGATTGGGCAATGGGATTTGGAATGGAATCAGAGGTCCTGAGTTCATATCTTGACTTTGTCACTTACTGTCTGAACAGTAATTGTCAGAGCTAATCATTTGGCTTCCCCGTGACTCAGTTTCCTTTTAGTAAAGTGAGGGCTTGTAAGAATGCTTTTAGCTTGAAATCTCTTTAGAACTATGCAAAAGTATATTTAAAGTGCTCTGCAACCCTTACAGCAGTAGAGAAACATCTATTTTTCTTCTTGCTGTGATTTTAAAAAATTATATCACTAATTCAAATCCATCAGTATTAGTTATTAAAAATAACAAAAGCAAGGACTCAAATTTGTCTGGAGCCTAAAGATGGCACTTGTCTAACAAAAATGAGAATTAGATTGGATTATCTCAGGCTGTCCTTGGAAGGCAGTGGGGTTCAATAGTCAGAGTGTGAGATTGGGAGTCACAGAGCCTGAGTATATCCAAATATACCACAAAATACCACAGCTCTCCTTTTTACTACCTATAAGACCTTGGAAATCAATACTTTCACAAATAATTCTAAATAAATTATTGTTCCTTCAGTATTGGCAATACTCTGAATTCATGATAAGGTCTACGGCCTATAGTTGTCAAGCTCCAAAGTACTTTCCTTTCCAAAGGGATAGAGCCTGATCCTATGATCTCCTTGGACTAGGGAACTCCCCAATGGGGAAATTACTATCAATGCAGGTCAGAGCTCCTCTGGATCATCTGGTCTTGGAGAATTAATTGACCAGAGCAATGAGACATCACACAATCAGCATCCTGGCTTCAGGATTAGCTTTCTACTCAATATGCTACACTACTTTTCCAAGAATCAAATAAATCCCACTGGAATATAATTAACAAAAGCCTTAGCCCTGCCTCATTTAGAATGTTAATAGTACCTGTTCTCCCTTCCTTCACCTTCCCATAAAAGGTAGCTTTAGTGTATAGGGGTTAGTACTGACCTCAAAGCCAGGAAGACCTCGATTTGTGTCCTGTCTCTGACATGTATTAGCTGACTAATCTCGGGCCAGTCATTAAACTCAGTGCTCTAGGGCTCAGAGGGGTCAAACAATTGGCCCATTTGGCTGACAGTACTACCAAATGCAGCCCAAACTGGATTGACACATAGATTGGGAAATATTTTAAAAATTAATAAAAGTACCAGGTAGTACAGTGGATAAAACACTATGCTAGGAATAAGGAAGACAACTTCCTGAATTTAAATCTAGTCTCAGATACTTACTAGTTGTGTGATCCTAGACATGTCACTTTAACCTGTTTGCCTCAGTTTCTTCCTCTGTAAAATAAGGGGAAGAAGGAAAAGGCAAATTATTCAATTACCTTTGCTGAGAAAATCCCAAATGAGGTCATGATGAGTCAGACATGACTGAAAAATGATTGAACAATGACAACAACTATTACATTTAAAAACTAAATCAATATGTGGCCCATAGGGATTTTTATGTATAGTTTAGTGGTTCCATTTTTATTTGAGCTTAACATCACTGCTCTAGATCACATTCTAGGCTATTAGATGCAGAGCAAGTACTATAAATCTATACTGGTAAAGGGAGGTTCTTTACCCAACAGTCTCTATAGTAATGACATCATAAGTCTAGTCTCCTTCATCTTTCCAGAAGTCTTCCAGTCTGTGATCAATATTTGCTCACTTTTATTCTTTTTTGTCAGTCAGCAAGTATTTATTAAGCCTCTTCTATGTACCAGGCACTGTGCTAATTTTGATTGCTCTTTTCCTTTTCCTCTTTCTTCTTTTTCCTTTTTCTTTCTTTCCTTCTTCTTCTTTTTCTTTTCCTCCCTCCCTTCTTTTCTTCCTCCCTCCCTCCCTTCCTCCCTTTCTTCCTTCCACAAGGGAACAAAAGGCAAGCTCTGTTATAAGATATAGTTTTCTTTGCCTAGCTAATTTTACCCTCGACTTTTAGAAGGACTTCAGTATATTTCCAGTTTCTTCTTCATTCCTCCTATTCTTAGTTAAAACATTTAGGTTCAATTTTTCATCTAATACCAGCAGTTAAACAGAGAAAGGAGGAACCTCCAAAGAAAGGAACTTTACATTGGCTCACCCCATGGCTCATTCAGAGCAGACTTTAGTTAACCACAGTAACAAAGAAGCATTCTCCCCACTATCACCTCCCCCAACCCCAGAAATATGACGTGTTCAGATGATCACTGTTTTTGAATAGGATAATGATTTGCTTGATCTTCACCAGACTCACCAAGAGGTCCAAGATACCCAAAAAGGTAACAATTCTTTCTCTATACCATGCTTTCTTTTGTCTTATATCATAGATATAGATAGATAGATAGATATAGATATAGATATAGATATAACTCTCCTATGTCATCATAGATTTAGAACTAGAAGAGATCCCAGAGCATATCTAAATCTTTGGTTTTACAGATGAGGGAATTAACACTGGTAAGAGCGGGGGAGTCCCACAAAGTCACACAAATAATTGGCAGAGCTGAGTTTTGAACCCATGTCCTTCGACTCCCAATCCACTGTTCTTTCCATTGCATCACACTGACTATATTTCAGGATTATTAGAGATTGAGTAAGTGGACATTGTATCATCATTGTTTTATGTTGCTGTGCTACTAGGATCTAAAAGACCAGGCTTAGTTTAAAGTATGACACCTCCTAATGAGGAAGGAAGAGTGGGACAGAGGAAAAAACTTTGGAGTTAGAGTCAGATGAATGGGATTGAATCTTTCTTCTGCTCCATTTACCTGTATATAACCTTAAACAAATAACCTTGTTGGATCTCAGTTTCCTCATTTATAAAATGAGTACAGAAGAGATAGATGGTTTCTTAGATCCCTTCAGGTCCCAAGTCTATAAACGATACTGTGAATTCACTCTTCATTAACAACGTCAAACTGCTGGGTGTAAAAAGAAATGGGAGATGTGCTTGTGAAAGAAAGTAATTGTGTAATCCAGGTAAGGAAGGAAGCTCCCCAGGTCTTCAATGGATGTTGTAATGAGCCATGGAATTAAAGTCTTCTTCCTGGTCTCAAGTCTTAAATGACAAAGAGAGATTACTATAATAGACACACCCATTAGGATGCTCATTTTCCCACCATCTGGGCCATAAAGTCACTTTTCATAGAGTCACTAAGATCATAGACAATATTTAAAGACACAAAAAGCATTTGAAATCTCTTTGTCACAGAACTCCAGAATTCCAGAATTGGAAGAGTGTCTGATGGCCCTAGAGGCCATCTGATCAATCAAGAAGCATCTATTAAATGCCAATTTTATGCCAATATCTATCTGGTAGGCAGTTAATGATTCAACTCTGAAGCTTCAGGGAAAGACTGGGCTGGATAAATAGATGTGTGAGTCATGTTCATAGAGATGATAATTAAATATAGGGAAGTTGATGAGATCATCAAGAGAGAATGCAGAGAGAAGAAGGGAAAAAAAAGATCATTGGGAAGAATCCACAGTCAAGGGATGTGATATGGGTAAAAAAAAAGTCAACAAAGAGAGATGGAGAACCAGGTGAGGAGAAGGTATACTGTAGGAGTGTGATGGGGCTCCACAATGCCAAATGCTGCAGGAATATAGAGAAAAGTCCTAAAAAAGAATCCTCATTACATTACACACAACAAATATTCATCCAATTTTTGCTTGGATACTTCCAGTGAAAGGAAACCCCCCGCTTCTCCAGGCAGTCCACTCTGTGTAGGGACAGCTCTGGTTGTTAGGAAAACTTTCCTCTTTGAAACTTCAACTCAATGCTTAGTTCTTCTGAGTCAAATCCAATCTCTTTTCTCCATGACAACCCTTCAGATACTTGTAGACAATTATAATGTTCCCCTGGGGCAGTCTCAGTGGCTCAGTGGATAGAGCATTTATCTTGGAATCAGGAATAAGTTCTGACTTCAGACACTAATTGTGTGACATTGGGCAAGCCACTTAATCCTGTTTGCTTCAGTTTCCTCATCTATAAAATGAACTGGAGAAGGAAATGGCAAACCATTCCAAATCTCTACCAAGAAAACTGCCTGAGTTGGAGATGGCTGACATGACTAACAACAACAATCATATTCCCCCTGGTCTTCTCCTCTTCAGGCTGACCCATACCCAATCCTGGTGATCCTACCCTAATGGCTTTCCACTTGGCCAGTGTTCTTCCCAAAATCTGGTACCCAGAATCAAACATAAGACACAATCCTCTGTGACTGTTGGCACAGCATGACCATTGATGCCTCATTTCTGGAAGCCCTGTCCTCCTTAATGCAATACAAGATCATATTAGCTTGTTTGGACCCATGAGACATTGTTGATTCATATCATTTTCCCTGAAGTGACTTTTCGAAAGCCCAGCTCTGTTTGTGATGCTCACTTGCTCAATGAATTCCAGAGATTTCCCACACTTATCAAACCAAGTACAAACTCCTCCTTTGGGATTTAAAGAACTTCATAATCAGACCTCAGAAAATTATTACCCAATATTCCACTCCACAATCTAGTCAAATGACCATCTTGTGATATACTGCACACCCAGTGCTCATGCCCCACCTCCATGCTTTTGCATTGATTGACTCCTTTCTTAGGAAATTACTTTTTTACCATCACTTTTTAAGAGTACCTAATCTAATCAAAGCTCAGATAATATATAACTTTCTACATAGGACTTTTCCTGCTTCCCCTCCTTCCCACCAAGATGCTAATTCCTTCCCCTCAAAAATAATTTATATTTACATATTGCGGCAGCTAGATGGCTCAGGAAGACCTGAGTTCAAATTCATTTCACATGTTTATTACCAGTATGACAATGACAAGTCATTTAGCTATGATAAGCCTCAGTTTCCTCATCTGCAAAATGGAGGCAATAATAGCATGTAGCTTCCAGTGTTGTCATGAGAGGAAAAATGAGAAAAAATATCTGTAAAGTGCTTGGCAAACCATGAAAAAGCATCATCACATGCTGTCTCTCTTGAGAAAGTTCTTGGGAAAGACATTTTTATTTCTAATAACTCTTCTTTCAGATAAGGAGACTCGGACCGAGAGAGGGTAAAAGTGACTTGTGCATGGCCTTATATCCATGAATAATCAAAGACAGAGAATCTATTTCTACCATATGGCACTGCCTAAAAACATTGTTTGTTTAATTTGCTGGATTGCCAGGGAATTAAATGGGACAATACTGAATTCAGAAATTCTTTTCTTAGTGAGGAAGGAAGCTTGAAATAAATCAGATAACTATGTGCACTTGAACCATTTGGGGACAGGGGAACTTATTCAAACATACACATACACACATACACACACGTATGTAGGTACATAGTCAAAAATTTTGTCATAGAAAAGATGTTCCTATATTTCACAACTTTGGTTGAATGTTACCCAAAAGGGATAGCTTTTAGAATAATATGGAACTTGCATGTTCTCTTTTCCTCTATTCCTTTCTTCTCTTCTCTCATAATTTTCTCTCTTCTTTCTTTTTTTCTCCTCCTTTCCCCTTCCTTTCTCTTCCTTCTTCTTCCTTCCCCATTCTTCTCTTATTCTTCTCTCCTCTTCTCCCCTTTCTTCTCTTTCCCTCCCTCTCTGTTTTCCCCTCTCATCCTCTATTCTCCTCTCCTTTTTTGACCTTCCCTCTTCTCCTCCTGTGGCCTCCTTATCTGACTTCTCCACTTCTTTTCTGTCTTCCTTTTCCTCCTCCTTCCTCCTCTCCCTTCTCTCCTCTCCTGATCATGATGGTGATAATAATGATGTCAATATTTGTAATAACGGCATTGATCGACACTTACATGGTGCTTCAAAGTTTGCAAAATGGTTAGCAAACATTATTTTATAATGAAAGTGAGATTTAATGTACCTTTGTACTTTTCCAGTCTTCTTACATTTTACCCATCCCCAAAACTTTTTTTTTTTCATTTTTAAAAATGCTTTATTCAAAAGGATGGCTCTTTGAGGGAGGACAGAAGTAGAAATACAATGGGGAAAGCAAGGAATGCAAAAATAAATGAAAAAAATTAAATTTTTAAAAATAGATAAAATGAATATTTTTTAAATGAAAGTTCTTTAAGAGAAGAGACTGTCTCTTAACATGCCAGTCTTCTTACATTTTACCCATACCCACATCCTTTTTTTTTTCATCTTTTAAAATACTTTATTGAAAAAGATGGATCTTTGAGAGAGGATGGAAATAGAAATACAATGAGAAATGAAGAAATGCAAAAATAAATGAAAAAAATAAAATTTTATTTTAACAGATAAAATTTATATATATATATATATATATGTATGTATGTATGTATGTATATATATTAAGATGAAAGTTCCTTGAAGGCAGAGACTGTCTCATATTGCTATTTGTATCCTCAGCTCCTAGAACTAGCTGGTCCCAGCACTTTGCTGGGATATTTAATACGTAGTATTAGATATTTAATACATAATTATTTAATTTAGATATTTAGTATGTAATTATTGATCAATCGACTGGAGTTCTCTGGGACAATATGAGACTAAGTAATTTATTCAGGGTTACATGGCCAATATGTATCAGAGTCAGCCCTATCTTTCTGAAGCTAAGTCCAGTCCTTGATGTGCTAAATCATATTACTTCTCACCTTATTCACATCATTTGCTTAACAAAAGTTATTGGACTGAATTGAAGAGACAGCTATGTGGCGTAACAATAAATTGATGCTCTCCTGATTGCAGTTAAAATGAACTGAGTTTGAATCCTGCCTTAGACTCTAGCTGGGAGTCTCAGCTTCCTTATCTGTAAAATGGGGACAATAATAGCATTTCAGCTTCCTTATCTGTAAGATGGGGACAATAATAGCATCTCAGCTTCCTTATTTGTACAAAGGGGACAATAAGAGCATCTCAGTTTCCTCATGTGTACAATGAGGACAATAATAACATCTCCCCCTTAGCACTATTGTGAGGGTCGAATGAAGAATCACATATAAAGCATTTTGCAACCCCAAGAAGACAACCCTCTGAAAAGAGCTATTTTCATTCAGTATATCTGTATGCACAGAACCTGGCACAGAGTGGGACTCAGCAAATGCTTGTTGGTTGATTGAGTGAGTGATTATTATATTGAATAACCAATGACAAACAAATCTTTTCACAACTATAGGTCTAATAAATGAGGTGAGACTCTTCATTCCTCCCAAGTTTGGGTTTCCCTTTCCTATAGATGCCATCCATTCTATGGCATTTTAGATCATAAAGCGCAAGCATAATCAGGACAAAAATAAAGTTCTTTCTGCTGGTCTTCCTCCCCCCAAACCAGGCTGTCTTTGCCATCCCCTCTTTCCACAAGATTTGGTTGTTAGGATGGTTATATACATGCATTACCAAATACAAGAGCGGCATCCACAACAATTAGGCACCTTTTCTGGTTGATTGACCTGTCAGCAGACATTCCCATCTGGGCTAAGTGTTTCCTTTGGCTCTGTCAGGCCTGGGCCTTGTTCTCTGGGTTACGTCAACCTTCTGCGTCTGGCGGCCCAGGTGAGTTTGGCTCCTATTCAGGTTTTGTCTGTGGCTTGATCTGAAAACATTTTTAAGTGGAGGTAAATAGGGTGGGAAGAGTGGGAATTTCAGGGGAAGGTACTGAAAGACATCAGAGAGATAATTACCCTAAATTATACACTGTCTGAGGGTAAATTGTGATGAGAAGGTAAGTGAAAATTGAGCTGAGCAGGACTTCCTGGATACCATCAGGAAGGGGAGAAATGTCCAGCCTCTTTAGGGGCAAAAACTGCTTTGACAATTGCAGGCATGGATTTGTGTTTATTTGTTTTCCAGTCTACTTTTGGGGAGAGGGAGAAGGAAAGGGGACATTTGAGGAGCAGAAGAGGAGAGATGATTTGATGTTTTTATTTTTTATGGTCTTTTTCTTGAAGGAGGGGGAAATGCATCAAGAGCATGGTATTCATGTTGGAAAAGACATTAGATGTCATGTATTCCAGCCTACTTACTTTACAAGGAAGGAAACTGAGCTTCAATTTTAATTAATTTAATTAAACAATGGATCTTGTATCATAAATTTCAAGCTGGAAGTGGCTTAGCCCTCATTTTATCTTACTCTTCCATTTTTCAAAGCAGGAAACTAAGGTTTAGGGAAAGAAAAGACTTTAGATTCATAAAATTTAGAGCTGAATCCCATCTCCTAATTTTATTTTATTTATTTATTTTAGCAGAAATAGATTTCCAGGAAGAGTTAAGAGATCTATTCAAAGCTATCCAAATAGTAAGTGGCAAAGGTGAGATCTCTGAATCTGGGTTGTCTCATTCTATATTACATCCTCTTCCTACTGCCTCAGGCTTCCCCTTTGTATCCTTGGCTGGTGCAACCTGACACAAATAGGTAATGTATTAAAAACCAATTTTGACAATGTTTCATGGTATTTATTTCAAAATTTTGATTTTCATTTATTTGCACACACACATAACTCATGCATTTTGTCTTGCATTCTTGATCTAAAGAGTTGCCATTGACATCTCCTCTTCTCAAACTGAAGTTGCCTAGGAAGATATTGTTAGTTTTCATATAAATATGGGGGTTACTTATACTGGCTACATGTGGGCAAACCACTGGAGGTCTCAGTGCCCAAAGCTGATTGATGAGGCAAAACTTGCAGATGACATACTGTTCTGTATTGGTAAAGAAAAGGAGCTTCTTTACTCAGCTCGTCCTATATCATAGAAATCAGATGTCCATTCTCCAAAATGTAGGGAGAAAGGGAGGATTTACGTTATCCAGAATATGGCCCAAAAGGCAAAAGTTCATTGCCATTTCTGCTTTAAAACAACTAATAAATACATGAATCAGAAGAGTGGAGGACAATGATTTTGCCTTGTTCCTTAGTTTTTCTGGTTTTCCAAATTCATTTGCAAACCAATCTAAAGAAGCTCTTGTGAACAAAATAGGTTTTGTAGTCATGCCCTCCATAGAATCTCTGGTGTTCCCTTGGCAAAATCCACTGAAATGGATTTTGACACCATAGAATCTCCATAAAGAGTCAAATTAAAATTTAACAAGGAACTTCTGACCCTTAGTCAGATAGTTGATAGAAGCGAAGGACTTCTATTTGGCGTCAGTTACTTGGAGTCCAAAGCAAAGACTTAATCTTTGGAATACTTCTCTCCCTAACATTAGTTAGAGTCTTTAGTTGATGGTGTACCTTTAGTTAACCACTCAATAAGTGGTTAACTAAAGGTATTAATTACTAAATTTACTATATGTTTAGTAATATTTACTATATAAATATTACTATAAAATTACTAAAATTAAATAATAACTGAGTTATTAGAAAGGACAACTTAGTGGTACAGTAGATAAAGTACCAGGGCTAAATACAACCTCAGACACCTACCATCTGTGTGATCCTGAACAAGTCACTTAACACTATTTGTCTCAGTTTCCTCATCTGTAAAGTGATCTAAGGAAAGAAATGACAAATCATTTGAGTTTCATTGTCAAGAAAACCCCAAATGGGGGCGAAGGGAGGATGAAGAGTTGGACATAACTGAAAATGACTGGACAACAACACGTATAAGGAACTGTGTTAAATACTGGGAATATAAAGATACCTGATATATATTTTTCTCTGTATGTGCCCTATCCCCCTGGTAGTAGGCAAGAGTATCTCCAATATCTAAAGAATTCCACAGTCTAGTAGGAAGTCTTTGTACAAGCATACAAATGTAACTCAGTCATTTTTTTTCAACTATTTGGCTTCCTGAGGAATCAATCCAGGAAACCCTTTTAGAACCAGTGCAATTTAGAAACAAAAATTTATTAGTACCTACTAGGAATGAGGAATTGCATTAGTTATTTAGAATATAAAAACAAATATTAAACTTCCCTGATTTCAAAGAACTTTCATTCTACTGGAGTGAGATAGTCTGCACACAGGTAGAAAGCGTATGTAAAAAATAAAAAGTGGGGCAGCTAGGTGGTGCAGTGGATAGAGCACCAGCCCTGAAATCAGGAGGACCTGAGTTCAAATCTGATCTCAGACCTTTAACACTTCCTAGCTGTGTGATTCTGGGCCAGTCACTTAACCCCAAGTGCCTCAGCAAATAAACAAACAAATAAATAAAATAAAAAGTAATTTCATTAGAAAAAAAGCATGAAAAACCAGGGAGAGATGGAGTCTTAGTAGGAAAGATTTCTTGTAGGAGATGGTAATGGAAGCTGGGATTCTGGGAAGCAGGAGTCAAGAGGGAAAGCATTCCAGATAGTGAGTGAGCACTTGGGAGGATTGAAATGCTTCTGTTACATGTTTACATTTCCTCAAGATTCAAATGGGAAACCAAGACAGATAGGCAACAATATAGCCTAATGGGCAAAAAAAATGAACATTCTTTGAGGTAGATCAGTGTGGATATTATTCATAATCTTCCAAGAAAGAGGACAATGAAGAATTTGTAAATGAGTGATGCAGAAGCTGAGATTCAAAATTTGGTGATGAGATAACAATAAAAATTTTACAGGATCAGATAGTTTTACAAAATCTTATCCAAGATGAGCATCAAGTAACTGCATCTTCTCATAGAAATATATCAAAACAAACATGATCATGATAGAGTCCTTGCCAAATAAAAATGGGGGGAGGGAAGGAAGAAAGGGGGGAAAGCATTTACAAATCACCTCAATTTGTCAGACTGTGGTCAGCATCTTACAAAAATTATAGCATTTGATCTTCAGAAATTTTGTAAGGAAGGTGTTGTTTTTAACCTCCATTTCACAGTTGAGGAAATTGAGGAAAACTGAAGTGATTTATCCAGAATCACAGTGTCTGAGGCAGATGTGAACTCAGGCTCGAGAGCAGATGTGCTTTCTATTTTTTTTTTTTTTCAGATGTGCTCTTATTTCCTCCTTTAGCTAGTCTAGTGGTAAGAGTTTCAGATATGGAGTCAAGAAGTCCGTCCTCAGATCCTTATTAGTTGTGTGATCATTTAACCTATCTAGCCTTCAATTTCCTCACTTACAGAATGAAGGGATTGGATTTAATGACCTATAAGAACCCTTTTAAATTTTAAGTTAATGAGTTATGATTCTCCCTCAGATACTAGTTGTGAGACCTTAACCTCTCCTAGTCTCAGTTTGCTCATCTTGAAAACAGAGATAATAATAGTATCTCCCTCACAGAGTTACTACAAGGGTCTAATGAGAAAAAGCATTTTATAAACCTTAAAATTCTACCTAAATAACAGGTATTATTATAATTTTTTTCCAAAGTGCTAAGAGATCTTTGACCTGTTCCATATGTATCTTGTATGTACACCATTATTCCCATGCTTGCTTCTCCCATTAAGACATGAGTTCCTTGATGGCAGAGATTTTTCTCCCTCCCTTTGTACTCACATCACTTAGTCTGGTACATAGTAAGCACTTCATAAATGACTTTTGATTGAATGATTGGCTTCCAAGAGTGATACAAGGAACAAGAAGAGAAACAGACGGCATGCATTTCTTTCTGATCATTCCTACTCTCCTCCCAAGGAAGGCTTCATGGAGGAGGTAGTATTTGAGCACCAGGCTTTGAAAGTTGGTCACGATGTCAGAAGATGGACATGAGGGTAAAGGGCATTTCAGGTATATATGGGAAACCTGGAAAATTCATAAAAATATGTGTCAGTGGATTTACTATATGACTATTACCTAGTGGGGTATTAATAAGTGTTGGTTGAGCGGAATTATGGAGGATGAAGGGTAGGGAGCATTCTAGGTGAGCCTTCAAGCTAGGGGATCTCAAGATTCACATAAACTTTTGTATGTCCATGGATTTATTATGTGCCTAGCACTGAGTGAGGGATTCATCAGAGTTGATGGAATTGAAGCGTGTTCATTTGCATGAGGGTAATCCGATGAAATAAAGTGTGGTCTCTCCCATGTTGCATAATTAAGCGTTTCTGGAAAAAAAGAATATAGAATAAAGACACGGAGGGAGATAAAAGAATCAGAGAAGGTTGCAAGTAAACAGAAAGAAAGAACCATTTATTGGCTGGTAAGTGGATGAGTGGCCTACTTAACAGTTCCAGAAATTGTCATATTTATGTTTTAAAAGGTTCCACTCTGAAATGGGCCACCCTGAACTCACCATGGAGCGCTCATTTCATTTGCCGGGGGGACGTGTTTGGGCTTCGCCTCCGCAAAGCACATCATGATAACACATGCAGGGTCTCTCTTTCAGCTCTGCTTATTTCAGAATTCAATCAGGTCAGGTCAGATACCTTGAAAACCAGGAGCCGCGTCTTCAAAAGAAACGCAGCACAGTTCTTTGAAAATGTCTTTTCCCTATTATTAAGTTGGGGCACCGTCTTGCTGAGCTGTTTTCTCCCGTGATTCCTCGGCAAGTATTTCATGAGTCACTTTGGCGAAGTCTAACAGCAGAGCGGTTCAGAAGGTCATTGCCATCTTCCTTGTGCTAAAAACCCAAACGTGGTAGGAGACAGAGACAGAATTTCATTGGGAGAAAGGTGTCAGTTGGAAATGCACATTCATGAGCTTTGGAGTGGTTTGCATATGGTAAACAAAGCAGGGGAGAAAGGGGAAAGAGGTGGGAGCCCAGTGGGTGATACCCAAGGAAGCTCTTTCCACAGCATCAGGGCTTTGCTTGTAGAGCGGCATATGTAGAACTCTACCCAAAGACAATCCGAGAGGAAAAACTCATCTGTTTCTTCGCTGTTCAAAGCCAACGATTCCGAGCCCTGGTTTTGTGAGAACACCCCAGGATGTCGCTGTCTCAAAGGAGGTGTGAAGTGTTCAGAAATTCTTAAAACAAATTTCATTTTAATGCACTTCAAATATAGGGCATGTAGCAATTTGAGGAGGAAGATAGGAGGTCGTGTAATGGCAAGAGCTTTATGAAATTTAAAGGTAGAAAAACCGGGGTTCAAATTCTGTCTCTCCTATTTGCTGTCTGTCACCTTAGTTTCCTTCAGCCTCAGTTTTTTTCACTTGAAAAAAATAGGTTGTTTTTTTTTTTTTATATATAATGATGCTTAACTCCTAATTGTTGTGAGGATTATATGAGATAATGTCCATAGGGATGGGTGGGGAAGCTAATGGATAGAGCATCAAGGCTGAAGTCAGGAAAACTTGAGTTCAAAGCCAGCCTCAGAGACTTACTGGGTATGTAACCCTGGGTGAATCCCTTAACCCTATTTGACTCAATTTTCTTATCTGTAAAATGAGTTGGAAAAGAAATGACAAATAACTCCTGTATCTTTGAGAAGAAAACTACAAAGGGGTCCCAAAGAGTCAGACGTACTGACTGACTGGATCGAGGATTTCACTGGGATAGGGAACTCCCAGATGAGGATATTCTCTCCACCACTGCAGGTTGGGACTATTTCTGCAACTAAGGCAAAAAGAATTGCTTAGTGCACTGAGAAGTTAAGTGACTTATACAGCCAGAGATAGAGCTTCTTAATTCCAAAGCCAAAGCCCTATTCATCACGCCACATTGTTTCTAATGTATACTAAACACTTTGCAAACCTTTAAGGCCTCTAGAATTGCAAGTTTCTACTATTACCAAGGTTTGCAGTTTCATGAACAATTTTTTAAAATGCTTGCTTTATTTCTCAGGTCCAGAAAAAATTAAATTAAATGTAAAAAAAGAAAAAGAAAAAAAGACACATGGGTAATATTGGGCTATTAGTCTGGAATGGTTGGGATGGGGATAGTTTTATTATTTGAAAAGAGAAAGACTTAGCACTTACTAAAATTTCACTGTACAAATGCTAGGGAACTAAAAAAAATCACTAATATATTTAATTTTTTTATTTGTTATGTTTTATTCATCCTAAAATTTCAGCCTTTGAAAATTAGTAATTCCCAAGGTAACAGAAATCTCCTGGGACAAGAAACTTCCCCCCTCACTCATCCCACAGTCTTTTTTCCTTCCCTTCCTTATACTTTACATATCATCTGACAAGTCTTCTTGATTCTGTTCTCATAAGCTCTCTCACATTCATCCCCTTCTCTCTACTCACACTATAGCAGAACCTCATCACCTTCCATTTCAATAGCTGGCCATTAGTCTCCTCTCAGTCCAATCCATGCTCTATATGGTTCCCAGAGTGATAATCCTAAAATACAAATCTGATCACATCACTCTCCTGCTCTAGAAGCCCCAATGGCTCCTTGTTGCCTATAGGATAAAATACAGATTCCTTTATTTGGCATTTAAATGCCCTGACAATCAGGCCCTAAACTATCTTTCCAGACCTGATACCACTTCTCACACAATTTTTGGTCCATTAAGAATGGCATACTTGCTACTCCCTTAGCATGCTCTATCTCCCATCCTTCTCCCTCTGTGTCTCCTTATTCATGCCTCTTCATTTCTACCTCTTTGAACCTCTAATTTTCTTTTAGCTCTTCCAATTCAGGTTGAGACTTGAGGGCCACTAGATTTTCATTTACCTTTTTAATCTGACTTCATACTACTACCCACCATCAACTCCATATTCCAGCTAAATAGACTATTGATGTTTCCATGAACTCAACACTCCAGCTTTTACATCCATGCCTTTGTCTATGGCAGTCATCTTTTCTTCCACTTTTACACACTTCTTTCCCTCTCTATTCTTGTTTTCCTTCAAGACTTGATTTAGATGCTACTGTTTAAGAAGTCTTTTCTCATTTCTTCTCTAGCTCTCTCTCCCTTTTCAATTTTTTGTACAATAGCTATGTAACATACCTATTGTATCCCCAGTGCCATAAAGTGGGTGTTTAATAAATGCTTATTGACTTGTGATGGAAAATGCCATCTGTATCCAGAGAAAAAACTATAGAGACTGAATGAGGATCAAAGCATAATAGTTTCACCTTTTATTGTAATGGTTTGCTTGGTTTTTTTTTTCTTTCTCATTTTTTTTCTTTTATGATCTGATGAATATGGAAATACATTTAGAAGAATTACATGTATCTAATTTATTTCAGATTGCTTGCTGTCTTGGTTAGGTGGAAGGGGGAATGGAGGGAGAAAAAATTTGGAACACAAGGTGTGTATTCACAAAGGTGAATATTGAAAATTGTTTTTGCATGTATTTGAAAAAACAAAATACTATTAAAAATAAATAAAGCAGATCTTCCTGGAAAAACATTCTTGTTGAATTGAATCAAATTGACTTTACTCCAAGTTCCACTCAGTCTTTTCCTTTCCCTAACTCTTTGCCATCTTTAATAATGCTTTATCTTTCCATGCTTATGAAGCAGCCCAGAAGCTCCTTCTGTTCCTCCTGAGAATAAAAAAAAAGTTGAGTCCCATAGTCATTCTGGATTTCTTAAGCTTTTCAGCTCCATTGTGTCACTGCCAGAGAGTGGAAAGATTGTGTGAGAGAGGAGAAATTATGGGATAAAGGCAAAATCAGTATGAGTCAAGTGGTTTCCTATGAGACAAGATGGGTGCTGTGGGCTGAAGCAATTAGGTACTCTAGGAGTTTATTCAGTTATCACCTAAAATGGATCTAAGGAGGAACACTGAACAGAAATGCAATATGGATAGCAGTAAAAACACTGAGTTAGAGGAAATCTTACCTAGCGAGGGAAAAGTGCTGGTGCAGAATGGAGCTCGATGTCAGATTCCTTCATGAAATCTGCCACCCTCCACTTCCCACATTACTTTGCTTCAACACAAGCTTCCGTTTTGTCTTCTTAGACAAAAGGGGTGTCAAATAAAGGGGTCAGAGGGTCCTCCGAGGCAGGAATTCTCCCTCAAGCATCCCTTCCCAGTGACCACCAGCTTATATCTGAACCAGTCAACTTAATTCAATTCAGAGCTAAACAGACAAAGCCGTTCCTGCCCTTCAGAGATCTTGGCTCCTCCACCAAAAGACCAGGATCATATCTGTTGTCAAAGCCTTTCAGACTTTTCTGGACCTTCTCTTTTCTCTAGCCAGTGTCTCTTCCACATCATGAGGAGGAAGGACTTTGATGGAGGAACAGTCTCTTCAAAAGAGCTTCTTCCAAGTACTCTTAGTCATACATCTTGATTCTTTTTTTGAGATGTATTTTTGATGGCATGTCTGTGCTTATTATGTACACTTATTTATCATTTGCCCCAAGTACCCAGAGGCTACCTGGTTCAGTTGAAATAGCTTCAGATTTAGAGCTAGAGAATTTGAGGTCAAAAACTGACATTACCATTTTCTAATTTTGTGACTTTAGCCAAGTCACTTCAGTTCTCTGGGCTTCAGTTTTCTCATCTGTAAAAAAGAAAAGCTAATGTCACCTGCCTCTCCCAAGGTCATTTTCCTGAGGTTGAGTCCAACAGCAGCAACCACCTTTTGGACATCTCCCATCAAATGCCTCCTAAGGATCTCAAATCCATCCTGTTCAATAGAACTCACTGTTTTTTTCCACAGACCATTCCTTCTTTCCAACCATTTGATGATGTTTGGAAATTTTACCACCTTCTCAGTCATCCAGGCTTACAACCTCCATGTCATGCTCAACTCCTCACTTACACTAACTCCACATATCTGTTGTCAAATCTTGTCATTGAATAACTAGCAGTAAGTATTGCAAAGCTCTTCACAGATATCTCATTTAATCCCAACAACAATCCTGAGAGCTAGGTGATATTACCAACCCTATTTTACAGATGAAGACATGGAGATGAACAGAATTTAAGTGACTTGCCCAAAGGTCACACAGCCAGGAAGAATTCAAACTTCGAACTTTCTTTGTGGACTTCCTTTCCAGTACAATGTAAGATTTATGAAGATGGGGACTATTTGAAGTCCATATTGAAGTCCACTGTCATGGACCAGAAGCTGGTTCTTCATCACCTATGTCATCAACCTCTTTGTAAAGTTCAAAGGGCTTACAAATATCAGCTATCGTTATTATAATCTGATTGTGGACACTCAGCCCCTCTGTATATCATTCTCCTTGAGATGGGCAATTTTCACCAAATAAGACCACAGGGAGACCTCCCCTGGCTGTTCTTAGCCTAACTAGACAAGTCTGGACAAAACAATTCCTACCACCAACAAAGGAGGACTATGCTTTCTCATTTATGATTTTAATGAGAAGAAAATGTGACATTTATGAGAGGTTAAAAGGCCATATGTCAACTGGGTTTTGTTCACTATAATTAAAAGGATAATTAATTGTCATTGGTGTGTATGGGGGGATGGGAAGTGAGGGGTATGTTTTTTCTAGGAAGAAACTGAAAACTATTATTCACCCCTCTCCCCTTATTCTGGCCTTCTAGTGAGTCCCCAAAGCATCTCTAAGAGTCAAACTGAGAGGTTGGTTTCAGTAAGACCCCTCCTCCTTCTCTCTTTCAGAGAGATGAGCAGGAGAAGGAAAGAAAGGAGGAGGAAGAGGAAGAAAAGGAAGAGTTGAAAGGAGAAAGAAAGAGAAATAGAGAAGAGAGGGAGAAGAAAGGCAGAAGAGAGACTCAGAGACAGAGAGACAGAAAGAGAAAGAGAGAAAGAGGATGAAAGAAAGAAAGAGAAGGGGGAGGGAGGGGGAGAGAGAGAGAGAGAGAGAGAGAGAGAGAGAGAGAGAGAGAGAGAGAGAGAGAGAGAGAGAGAGAGAGAGAGAATTGAAACTAATCAATATTGAAACTAAGCTTTCATTAGGTTGATCTCTGAGATACTTGCCATTACGCTCAGATACTAGGTTAAAGTTGCTGATGTGAACATAGGGAAGAAAGTGAGGGAGGTCTTTTCAGATTAGACCTCTTGCCCTCTTGAAATTACTCTGTATAACTGTTCACACTCAGTATTTCTTCACTTGTGAATGGGTTTGTTTGCTTGTGTTTTTTCTTTCCTCCCAGCAAATAGAAGTTTTTTGAGGGCAGGAAGGTTTTTTTTTTGTTTGTTTGTTTTGTTTTGGTCTTCGCATCTGTATGGTAACATAGTGGGCACTTGATAAATGCTTATCCTTTGTTTAGGTTATTGCATATATTTTCTGTTATTTCTTTGTGGAGTTTCTTTCCAATAGAATATAAGATTTATGAAGATGGGGACTATTTAAATTTTTGCTTTTCTATCCCCAACATTCAGTCTAAGCCCAGCATGCAGTGATCATTAAAATAAGTGCCTGCTGAATTGAACTGACTATGGATTTCTACTTCTGGCTTCTTACGAACTAGGAGATAAGATATTTTTTCTGGTGAGTTTTCCTTCCCTTAAAGGGAGCTTGGCTTTTCCACAACGTCTCGCCATGTGGCATAACATTAGGTCCAAATGGGTTTGATGACTCACATATGAAATGCAGCTCCAGAGTTGTCTGCCTTTTCTCTTCTCTTAAAATTAGCCATTATTAAAGAAAATAATGAAAAAGTTGGAAATGGAACCAAAGATGGCTGCTTTGCAACTTTTCATCCTTAGATGAATCTTAAAGTACAGGGTGTTTTCCCTCTATGGTACCTTACATGTAAACGTTCATATAAACAGCCTCTCAGTTTGATTGGATTCTATCAATAAAAACTACAAAGAAAATATCTTTTTCAGTGATCCTTTTGATTCTAACTCTGCTGAATGCTAATTTGTGTGACCTTGGACAAGTTATCTCTTTCTGTATCCTAGTTTCCTCATTTATGAGGAGAAGAAGCCCTCTGAGTTTCTTTCCAGATCTAAAGATAAGTTTTTAAAAATTTGGAGTTATTCTTCCAAATATTCCTAACTTACCTTAATAACTTAAACTAAATTCCCTTAAGTTACTCTCTTCCTGAACCATCCCCTTCCTAAAAGAATGTATTCATTAAGCTTAAATGCATGATGATAGACAAACTGGTATATAATGTGTCAAGCATAGTAGGCAGAGTGTTCATCTTGGACTCAGTAAGACCTGGCTTGAATTCCTGTTCCTATGGAGCATAAATTGACTATGGGTCTATAGACCACTCAGTTAGCCTCTCAGTTGTTATCATCAGCTGTTGTTTGATTGTGGGACATAGCATAATACATAAGTATTTTAAATATTTTTTTAAAAAACAACAAGGTAATTATGTGGATGTGCCAGCATTTGGAGAGCTCAGGAAAAACCATATAGAAGGCAAGTTTGAAATGAACTCTGATCTCTATTCCCATCCCATCTCTAATATTTCCCAGTTATTTGTCTATGAATAAAAATCACTGCACCCCCTTCATTTGTCAATCACCCAACAAGCATTTATTTATTTATTGTTATTCACTTCATACTATTTTTTTCCAATTATATGCAAGATTTTGAGTTCCAATTTTTTCTCCTTCCTTTCCTTCCTCCTCCCCAAGAAAACAAGAAATATGATATAGGCTATACACATACAATCACTTTAAACACATTTCATATTAATTATATTATAAAAGAAAACCAAAACAAAGGGGGAAATTCACAAGAAATAAAAAACAAACCACAATATGAATGTTTTGATCCACATTCAGTCACTATAATTCTTTTTCTGGATACAGATGACATTTTCCAACCCAAATCTATTGGAATTGACTTAGATCATTGCATTGCTGAGAAAAGCTAAATCAGTTATAGTCGATCCTCATAGAATATAGTTGTTACTGTGCACGATGTTCTCCTAGTTCTGCTTACTTTGCTCAGTGTCAGCACATGTAATTCTTTCCAGGATTTTCTGAAATTGGCCTGGTTATCATCTCTTATAGAACAACAGTATTTTATATTCAAATACTGTAAATTATTCAGCCATCTCTCAATTGATGGGCATCCATTCAATTTCCAATTCTTTGCTACCACAAAAAATTTTGTACATATGGGTTCTTTTCCCCCTTTTATGATTTCTTTGGGATATAGACCCAGTAGAGACACGGCTAGATCAAAGGGTATGCACAGTTTTATAGCCCTATGGCTAATGTTCCAAATTGCTCTTCAGAAGAGCTGGATCAGTTCACAACTCTACCAGCAATGCATTATTGTCTTAATTCCTCCACATCCCCTCCAACATTTATTGTTATTTTTTCCTGTCATCTTAGCCAATCTCATAAGTATGAGAGAGTATCTCAGAGTTGTCTTAATTTGTATTTCTCTAATCAACAGTGATTTAGAACATTTGATACAACTACAAATGACTTTAATTTCTTCATCCGAAAATTGTCTGTTCATATCCTTTGACCATTTATCAATTGGGGAATGACTTCATTTTTTTATAAATTTGACTCAGTTCTTTATAAATTTTAGAAATGAGGCCTTTATCAGAAATATTGGCTATAGAACTGGTTTCCCAGCAAGCATTTATTAAGAGATTATTTCACACCAGGTTCAGGCAATACAAAGGTAACAGTGGGATAGTCTCTGCCCTCAAGGAGATTATAATGTGGTGATGGGAGACAACATGCATCACTATCTACAAAATATATACAGCAATTTATAAATTTTAAAATAATATGTAAATGCAGCTATTGTTATTATAATTATGATTACTATACTATTATTAATATTACCGGTAGCTTCAGGGGTCAGGAAAGGCTTCATATTGAAGGTGGTGCTCAAGCTATTCATTGAAGGGAAATAGGGATGCTAAGAGATGGAGGAGAGAAAGGAGTGTATTTTATTCATGAGAGTAAGCTCAGTAAAAGTATGGCCATGAGAGTGCTATATGTGAGGAATACAACGATTCAATCATGAGACTATTAAAATAGCAAATGCACATAAATATAGGGGATCCTTAAGAAGAGTTATGAGAGCTGTCAAATTCTTTTTGTGTGTGTGACATTGTCCACTATGCTTTGGGCTTCCCAAAGCATTACAACTTAGTATCTTAGGATCTTAAATTAAGAGCTGGAAGAGGTGTCAGAGACCATCAAATTTAATACCTTCATTTTACATATGAAACCTAGAGAGGAAAAATGATCTGGTTAAGGTCACACAGGTAGGAAGCAGCAGAGGTGAAATTTGAACTTAGATCTTTTGACTTTAGAGCTCTTTCCATTGTATCATGAACCACAAGATATTGGAATCTGACGGAACTTTATCCAACCTGCCCCTGAACAAAAATCCTTTGGTATAGTGGATAAAGAAGATGGTTTGGAATAAGGGGCAAACCTTATTACCTATGTGTCCTTGAACCTCAGTTTCCTAATCTGTAAAAAGAGCAGGTTGGAGTAAGATGGCTTCTGAGGACCCCCCTACCTCTAAGTATGAGATCCTATACTCTTTGTCCAACATTTGAGAGAAGTGCTTAGCCAAGCACTTGATGAGCTCTGGAAGGCACTGCCCTCTGGGAATGGGCAGAATTGCCAATGAAATTTTCACATCTGGAGTTTTAGAAGAAGATTATTCTTATCTTCAGGACAGCAATGTCAGCTACCCAAGGAACAACACCAGACTGATCAGCCACAAAACACAAAAACGCATACACAAAAATAACAACAGACCAGAAAAATTCAGCACAAGTCCATTGGTTTTGGTATTTGGTCGATGAGCCATATCCAGGTGGTTGTATTTAAATGGATGGGTTCAGGACCACTGGTGTAAGAGCACCAATGCAGTCTCAGTGGCCTAACTGCTCAAGGAGAGTTTTTAGAGTCTATTATGTGGGCAATAGAGAAAATCCTAATTTAACTAAACCAAAACTGGCAGTAAGAAGCCAGATGTGCTTCATAGTCAGAATCCTAATATTTGCATTTTTTATTTCTAGGTTTAATACTTTCTTTTTTGTCATTTAAAAAAATGATTTTTCAAACTTATCCAGAAATCAAAGGAGGTTAAACTCATAACATAACACACAAACAGCCAAGAATCACTATGGCACTGAGTGCTGGTTTTCTCTGTTTAAACAAAAGTTGCTTTTATCTTTCTGCCTTCTTCAGAAGACATTGTGTGTCCCTAGGAAACCTAGTAGACTTGGGGGCGGGACGGCAGAGGGGGAGTGCAGGGAAACACATGGCATTTTGACTTGACTTCAGAGAAAGTGAAATTCTGGACCTAGGTTCCAAATTCAGCTGTATCACTTATTACTGAGTGACCTCAGGCAAGATCATTAAACTTTCAGAGCCTTCCTTTGCTCAACTGTCAAATGAGAGGGTTAGACTATTTTTTTCTCCAAGGTCCCATTTAGATCTAAAAACCTGTGGTCCTGAAACAAAATGGTCTCTCCCATGCCACCCCCATGGTGTCTCATCTGGTCCATTTGAATATTGGATATTATTTACTGAAAATGACCTCCTTGGAAACAAAGGAATCATTAAAGGGAGCAATATAATGGACCAAAAACTCAAATAATAAGCGATCTATGAAAGGGCTTGGTGGGACTTACCTTTCAAGTGTTAATGCTGCCATTTGTGTAGCCAAAGCCATGACCTTTTTACCTTGATAAAAACAATAGGCTTTATAGAAGCAGGTTTGGGGCAAAGGATGGAGTGTTGGGCTTGAACTCAAGTAGACTTGGATTGGGTCCCACCTCAGACACTTAATGACTCCATGACATTTGGTAGGTCATGTAACTTTTCTGTGCCTCAATTGCTTTATCTGTTCAATTGGGAAAGTAATAGCACCTTTCACACAGAGTTGTAATAAAGATCAAATGAGATAATTTAACTAAGGCAGGAGCTCCTTTTCTGTCATACTCAGATTCCCCAAAGAGTCTTTCATAGATATTCATGAAGTTGAATGGGATAAAATTCCATCTTTATTTTCACTAAAGACATATTAATACGTATTTTATGCACAAAATCAATGTTGTTTTATGCATTGAAAATGTTCTCTTGGTTATGCTCACTTTGTTCTTCATCACTTTATGTAAGTCTTTCTATGCTTTTTAAAAATCATTGAATTCATCATTTCTTGTGGGACAGCAATATTCCATCACAACCATATGCTACAACTTGTTTAGTCATTCCCCAATTGATGGGGATTCCTGCAATTTCCAGTTCTTTGCCACCACAAAGAGAACTGCTATAAACATCCCATAGTTATAATTACTATTTGTGAATTTCACTCAGTCTTATTTTTACTTACTATTTTCTTTTTCTCAGCCACTTTTTTTTTTTTTTTTACCATATCCATGTGTCCTTATTTTCTACCCCTACTCTCCTACTGCCCTTTTGAACCATGCCTCCAAGGGACAGAGAAGATAAAAAAAGAAAAAAGGAAATTTACTTGATAACTTTATTATGCATTTAAAAGAGCAAGTTATACATAACAGAATTGCAGTTTAATATGCAATCATCTTTTTTATTATACTCTATTATGAAAATGCTTGTTTTATTCCATACATTAAAATTTTAAAATAAAAACTTTTTTAAAAAAAGTTGTGAGAAGGATTCTATAAGGCAACAATCATAGACTTTGCCAAAGAGTTCTATAACAAAATAAAATGAATAACTCTTGGTCTAAAACATTTTGCAAACCTTAAAATGTTATATAAATGCCAGCTGGTATTATTGACAGGTGACCTTCAACCTATATTGGTAAAGGAAGTCTTCATTTAGGGAATTTTTCAATGAACATTTAAACATTTTCAATGAACAAGTTTAATTTCTGGATGGATGTTTTTATTTTTATGGAACATGAGGAGTAAGTTCAAGTTAGTTTAAAAGGCTGGCAGATGCTATGTTTGCCATTTTAGATGATGTTCTGTTTTTGTGAAGCACTTGAGATTAAGTGATTTAGCCAGGGTCACACAGCTAGGGAGTGTTAAGTGTCTGAGGTCACATTTGAACTCAGGTCCTCCAGTCTTCAGGACCAGTTCTTTATCTACTGCACCATCTAGCTGCCTTTTAGATAATGCTATGACCATGGAGACATCATTTTCCATCTCTGGGCCTCAGTTTCTTCATCTGTGAAATGAAGAATTTGAATTGTTGAACTCTAGTGTCCTTGTAGCTCTAAATTCTATGATCCAAATTCAGTGACCAATCATTCAATAAACATTAATTTAGCACCTGTTATATGCCAGGCACTGTGCTAAATTCTGGGGATATAAAAAGAGGCAAAAGATAAACCCTGTCCTTGAGGAGTTTATACTCTAATGAAGTAGGCAGCAGAGAAATATGTATAAATAAGCAATACACAGGATAAATAGGAAATAATAAACAGAGGGAGGAATTAGAATTAAGAGGGGTTGGGAAAGGTTTTCAGGAGAAGATGGGATTTTAGCTAGGACTTAAAGGAAGTTGAATAGGCTTTTGGAAAAGTGATTAGATGAAGTTTATAAAAAAGCCAGAAGTAATTAGACAAATGAGAATTAAAAAGTGATCATCAGGAAATGAAAAACCACTTTTACCTTTTCATACATTATTTCACTTGATCCTCATTTAAAAAACACCAACAATTTACTTTCTCCTTTTCCATATGAATAAACTGATGTCAGAGCGTAGAAATGTCTGGGACAAAGTCACACACAGTAAATATCTGAGCTGAAACTTGAATCATCATCAGCATTCTAACTATGATACCAGCCTGCCTTTTGGAGTTATCTTTTCTTTTCTTTTCTTTTTTTAATGATAGCTTTTTATTTTTGAAATACATTTAAAGATAGTTTTCAACATTCATGCTTGCAAAATCTTGTGTTCCAAGTTTTTTCTCCCTACCTTCCCCCACCCCTTCCCCTAGATACCAAGTAATCCTATATATGTTAAACATGCTATTCTTCTGCACATATTTCCACATTTATCATGCTGCACGAGAACAATCATATCAAAAAGGGGGAAAGAAGAGAAAGAAAAAAAGCAAAGCAAATAACAATGAAAAATATGAAAATACTATGTTGTGGTCCTCATTCAGTTCCTACAGTCCTCTCTCTTGGTGCAGATGGCTCTCTCCCTCACAAGTCTATTGGAATTATCCTGAATCATCTCTTTGTTGGAAAGCCAAGTTCATCAGAATTTTTCATCATATAATCTTGCTGTTATACAATAATCTCTTGGTTCTGCTCACTTCACTCAGCATCAGTTCATATAAGTCTCTTCAGGACTCTGAGATTATCCTGTTGGTTGTTTCTTACAGAACAATAATATTCCATAACATTCATATATCATAATTATTCAGCCATTCTCCAACTGATGGTCATCCACTTAGTTTCCAGGAACTATCTTTTTTGATTAGCCAAATTCATAGGCGCTGAGACAGTATGCTATAATAAGAGTCTTGGCAGGGAAGAGAGTTGAGCTACAATCTAGGCTGTCATCCTAATCAGCTGTATGACTTTAGGGAAGTAATTTAGGTTAGATTAGTTAGGTAATTAGGTAAGAAGATTTCAGAGCTTGAAGGGACTTTCTACCCCTTTGTATCACAGAAGAAAATAAAGATAATAGCTAATATTTCTATAGCTCTTTCCTTTTAACCACCTCCATTTCCTTGTTACAAATTAGGAAACTAAGAAGCTCAGAAATTTCATTGACATGTCCAAGATCACATTTTCTTTCTAGTTAGTCCATCAGTTAGTAAACATTTAAAAAGCACCAATTGTGTGTCAGGCACTTTGATAAGCATTGGGGATATAAAGAAAGACATTTGATAGTCCCTGTCCTCAAGGAGTTTATAGTTTCTTGGAAGAGATAACACACAAACAAGCTAAGCTAAATTGGAAATAATCAGTAGAAGGCACTAGAATTAAGGGGAGACAGAAAAGCTTCATATATTGTAATAATTTCAAGTCTTTCAAAAACCTATCTAGAGCTATTTAGTCTTTCTTAAATATCAACCAACCAGTAAATCAATATTTGTTAAGTATCCACCACATTTCAGGCATTGAAATAAGGACAGAAAGAATCAAGCAATTGCTATTCATATTGATCTTATATTCTAGAGGGATATATTAAGGAATTCCTTTAACACATGATTAATAATGAATATGATCTAATATCATACAATATTTACATTTAATTTTATCTTAGTTTTATTTTTAAAGTTGTTGGAAAGTGGACTAAAATCATGTCACAAGGTTGGGGGTCAATATACAGTGTGTCTGGCTTTGATGATATCAGTACAAGCTAGGATAGCTCTGTCACAGATCAGGTACAAATAGTCCACTTGACTATTTAGGCGGGAAATGTCTTCTCATATAATTTTTAAAATTATGTGCAATCTGACTCTCCTAATAGAGAGTAAACTCATTGCAGGAAAATGGATTACATAATTTTTGCCTTTGTATGTAGCATCTAATACAGTACCTAGTCCATGACAGTCACTTGATAAAACTAGTTGGCTCATTAGGAAGTAGCTAAGTATTGTCATACACTGAAGCTTGATTTGTTTGTTTGTTTGTTTTGTTTGTTTAACATGCATGTCTTTTAAACAAATTTTATTTTAGTAGTATTTTTCCAAATAATTTTCAGCATTCACCTTTGCAAAATCTTGTTTCTCCCTCTCTTCTCCACTGCCACTTCTCAGGACAGCAAGTAATCTGTTAAAAGTTAAATGTGCAATTCTTCTAAACATAATTTCATATTCATCATGCTATGCAAAAAAATCAGATCAAAAGGGAAAAAAAAGAGGAAAAAAAACAAGCAAACAAACAACAACAAAGGGGAAAATACTATACTTTGGATCCCCAAACAGTTTCCATAATTCTCTCTCTGGATGTGGATAGCACTTGCCATCACAAATCTATTGGAATTTCTGAGGCTAGACTTGAAAACAGAAAGCTTTGAGTTTGATACTTACTTCTCCCTGTGAACCTAGATGAGTCACGTAATCTTAGTTTCCTCACTTGCAAAGCAGAATAATAATAATTCTTACCTCAAAGGGTTATTATGAGGATCATATAATCAAAGTACTTTCCAAATCTTAAAAATGCAATATAAATGCCAAATACCATATATTACATAAGATGTAACATAACAGTACAATGATTGTTTCAAATTAATTTAAACAAATATACTTGTTTTCTTTTATTCCTAGAACAATGTTTAAAACTCTCCCCCTCCCTCCCCCCATAAAAATGGGAAGGCCAAGTTGTGCATGAAAAGGAATTGTACTTAGGGTCAAAAGCCCGGGATTCAAATCACAACGTTGTTACTTGGATGAATCATTTGGTTTCTCTAAACCTGTTTTCTCATAGGATAAAATAGGGAGTTAGACTAGATATGTGGATGCAGGGTGTCCCAAAAGTCTTAGGGCAAGTAAAGTTGTTTTTTTATGCACTAAGACTTTTGGGACACAGTATGTCTGGATTGGCTTAAAACATATGAATTTTTAATTATTTAATTTTAGACTATTAAAGACTACTTAAATGGAGTTGTGCATTGTGAATGGGATTAGAAAAGAAATAAATTATAAAGATTTCTTCTCTCTCTTTTTTTTCTTCTTTCTTTCTTCTCTCTCTCTCTCTCTCTCTCTCTCTCTCTCTCTCTCTCTCTCTCTCTCTCTCTCTCTCTCTCTCTCTTTCTTTTTACCATCAGGGTCCAGTTTTCCTTTGTCATCTGTGTACTAATTTTCCATCAACACCCCTTGCCGACTGCATAAATTCCAGAGTGGCCAAACCCATGGGAACGAGAGCAAAGGCGGTGTCAAAGATCCAATTACGGTATATTTAACATGTCTAAATGGGATTTGGAAGTCTAAAGGCAATCCTTTTCCTTCTTCTTAAATGACTCCAAAAGAAGGTGACATAGAAGGGAAATCCAGGGTAGGTTGATTTAAGTAAGAGCTGGGGGTGGGGTAGAGAGAAACAGCATCAGGCAAGAGGGCAGGGGAAGAATGTCCCCCCAAATGTGACAGACATAAAAGAACATGGGGGAAAGTTAAAAATTACCAAGAAGCAGCCAGGACACCTGCTAAAGGACCTTCTGCTGCCAGTCACAGCTGGAAGGAGCAATAAAAGAGATGCAAACAGCTGTCCTGGAAGCATGAAATCATCCTTTTGTCTTTTTTTTTTTTTTTATGAACAATTACAGTATGCAAAAATGAGGGGAGGGGGCAATTTCCAAGTGGGGGAGGGCCATTCCAGCAGCCTCTGCATATAAAAAGCTGAGGCCTAGAAGTATGTTGCTTTGAAAACCCCAACTTCCCGGTGCCTGGAAGAAAGTGGTAATTAATGCAGAGTGAATGACTTTGAATGAAGGATGAATGGGGGCTATAACAATGGAAAGTTTTTTTTTTTTTTTTTTTTTTGAGGTTAAAGCTTAAAGAAAGGAGGATGTTCAAAGATGGCTGCTGTGAAACCCCAACTTCACTCCCTTTAAACCTGGTCTGAGATTATTTAGGGGCCCTCTTCAGCCACAGTGGAGTTAACCCTCCCTTTCGGATTTCATTTTATGTATGTTTCTGGATGCTTGAGTTTTTGAGTTTCTCTCTCTCTCTCTCTTTCTCTCACTCTCTCTCACACACTCTCTCTCTCTCTCTCTCTTCCCCCTCTCCTTCTTTCTTTCTATTCTCCTTCCCTTTTTTCTCTTTCTTCTTCCCTTTTCTCTCTGTCTACCTCTTTTTTCTCTCTGTCTCCCTTTCTTTTTTCAATTTCTCTCTCTCTCTGTGTATCTGTCTCCATTTCCCCCTCTCTCTCCCTCCCTCCCTCCTTTTCTCTTTTTCCGATCTCTCTCTCTGTGTATCTCTGTCTTCCTCTCCCCTCCTCTCTCTCCTCATTTGAGGGTCTGATTCTTTGATGAGCCTTTGGAGAACCTGGCTTGCCCCAAAGTTCAGATGATGTGAACACCATCTTCTTTTTTCATTTGCAACATCAAGAGATTACAGAGGATGACTTTGTTGCCCAACATCAAGGATCGAGCTTCAGGCCACTAGAAAGGTGGTTCTCAGAAAGTATCTTCTAATATTTTAGAACCTCCACAGGCTTCAGATAAAACAAGTATTAAATACAGAAAGCCTGCAAGGAACCCGACCAAGGAAGGTTAAACCCATACAAGCTCCTTCATCTTCAACACCGGAAATATATAACATACACACATATTATATATATATATAGTGCAGTGATATCATGTCGTAGACATCAGTAGAGTCTTATATAATTGAAGACAGAGAAAGATTCAGGCAGAGCTAAGATCAGGTGCAGAAATGCACACAAATATAAATGTTGAGTGAAAATTTTTCAAAATGTCCTAAATATGAATAACTTAAATGGTTCAAAAACTTTTCTGAATTTAAGATGATCCTATGAAAAAGGCAACATAGTTTGATCTTTCCTGTAATGGTCAAGAATGAGCAAATATTTAGTAAGCTGGTTTCTGACAGAACCCAAGCAATCCGAGAGAAGAGAAAAGCTGATCAGTTAACAAGCATTTATTAAGCACCTACTATGTACAAAGCATTGTACTTAGTGTTAGGTATACAAAGAAAGACAAAAGAC
Organism: Sminthopsis crassicaudata; assembly: GCF_048593235.1. NCBI lineage: Eukaryota > Metazoa > Chordata > Mammalia > Dasyuromorphia > Dasyuridae > Sminthopsis > Sminthopsis crassicaudata. The sequence continues at coordinate 39,210,268 of NC_133619.1, forward strand.
AGTTCCTGTTCTTTTTTGATCTCTCCCTTTCTGTATTTCTGTCTCCCTCTCCCTTCCTCTCTCTCCTCATTTGAGAGTCTTGATTTTTTGTGAACCTTTAGAGAACCTGGCTAGCCCCAAAGTTCCGATGGTGTTCACATCATTTTCATTTGCAACATCAAGAGATGCTCTCAAGGAGTTCATGGGAAACAACATACCAATCACTATATCCAAACAAGATGCATATGGGATAAATGGGAGATAATCTCAGAGAAAAGGCACTATCATTAAGGGGGTTAGAAAAAGGTTTCCAGTGGATATTTTCAACAAAGAGAAAATCTTAATTCAGATCCAGTTGCTCAATGATGGACAGAATCAGCTACACCCAGAGAAGGAATAGTGGGAAATGAGTATGAACTGTTTGCATTTTTGCTTTTCTTCCCAGGTTATTTTTACCTTTGGAATCCAATTCTTCCTGTGCTACAAAAAAATTCAGTTCTGCACACATATATTGTATCTAGGATATACTATAACATATCTAACATGTATAAGAATATCTGCCATCTAGAGGAGGGGGTGGAGGGAAGGAGGGGAAAATTCAGAACAGAAGGGAGTGCAAGGGATAATGTTGTAAAAAATTACCCATGCATATCTACTGTCAAAAAATGTTATAATTATAAAATTTAAAAAAGAAAAAGGTTCCAGTAGAAAGTGGAATTTTGACTGAGACTTGAAGAAAGCCTGAGAAAACAGAAGGCAGAGATGAGATAACATGGTTTTTTGTTTGTTTGTTTTGTTTTGTTTTTTATTCTACATGATTTATGGCTTCCATTTCAAATTGAGTGTTCTGGGTTGGATTTATCTTAGAATCTTAGAATATCTTAGAAATACCTTAGAATCATAGTTCTAGAAGCAGAATAGATTTTAGAGGTCATCTGGTCCAACCTCCTAATTTTTATAGATGGAAGAGCTGAGGCTCAGAAGATTCTGAATACTTAGGTATTGAGCGACAAAGCCAAATTCTCCAACTCCAAATCTACTTCTATTTGTCCCTTATCTCCTAAGGATTTGAACGAATAAATGTTCCTCACTAAAGCATCCCTTATCAAGAAAGTGGATTAGCCATTCTGATGTATCACTATTTACATTGAGGTAGTTCAATGGCTAGAACATAGGACTTGGGGGTCAGGAAAATCTGAATTCAAATCCTGCCTCAGACACTTATTGCTTCCAAACTCTTTACTCATTCACACAATTGGCATAATAATAGTACCTTTAGTTGATGATGTTCAGTCTTTTCAGTCATGTCTAACTTTTCATGACCACATTTGGGGTTTTGTTGGCAGAGATTCTGGAGTGGTTTGCCATTGTCTTCTTCAGCTTATTTATAGATGAGGAAACTGAGGCAAACAGGTTTGAACATTTTGCCCTGGATCACTCAGCAAATAGGTGTCTGAGGCCAGACTTGAACTTAGGAAGATGAGTCTTTTTTAACTCCCAGCACAAAACCTGACTGCTCATAATAATATCTAACCACAAGATTGTAGTTAGGATCAAATGATATACCTTCTAATTTACAAACTTTAAAGTATGATATAAGTGCTAGAGGTTATTAATCAATGATAACATAGATACAAAATTAGAAGCTCCATAAAGTCAGGGGCTGGATTATTAGCGGTGTCAGTATTCAAATGTCTTGGACCCAACTCCTATACTAAGCTATAAGTAAATGCTTAATAAATGTTTTATTCATTCATTTATCCAGTCTATATCTTCTCCTTTACAAGATGATAAAATGGAAAGACCAAATTTGGAATCACAAGAACTGAGTTCAAATCTGTACTTCTGTGTGACCTGGGTCAAATTACTCTTAATTTCTCAAGACTTCTGTTTCCCCATCTAGAAAATAGTGGAGTTGGCCAACCTAGCATCTAAAATCTATTATAATTCTAAATTTATGATCCTATGATTTCCATGATGACCATCTAGGGATAATTATGCCTTAAATGTTTCCATCATTTTAAAGAGTTTTCATTCTAAGTCTAATATTAAGAACTATGCAATTGCCCTCTTTGATTAAACTTGCCCTTCCTTCTACCTCTTCCATTCCTTGACTAAATCTGTTTGGACAATTAAAGGGCTCGAAAGTCCTATGTAGGCAACCAAAGGGCTTCAGGACAAATGCAATGTGTTTTAATTTCTTTTTCCAGTTGAAGTTTGGGAATTTTGGATGAGAAAAGCTAGAGGAAGTGAAGAGTTGGATACAAAGAACAGAGTTCGGTTTCCTGGACCAAGCCCTAGATGAGCATTTGCAAAGTGAGATGTCATACTCTTTTAAAGCATGGGGATACTGGGATCCTGGGGAGGGACAGAGCACATCTCAGAAGGCAGGACAGAACATGGTTGGCAGGAGACTTTCTGGCATGTTCAAGAGGTCTTTCAACTAAAATTTGTCAGAATATAAAAAAAGACCAGATAAAAACTGTAGAACTTAATAGTTTGAAGAACAATAGGTAAGACAGAAAAAAAAATAGAAGCAGAAGAGTTGTGTAATTCAGAGGAAGAAATAATTCTCTTTCTGTCTCTCTTTGTCTTTCTGTGTCTCTTCTCTGCCTGAGTATCTCTCAACTGTCTCTTTTGCTCAGGCTGGACATACAATGGTCATTCATTGACATGATCCCACTATTGATCATCACAAAAAAGCTTTAGCTTGCTCTATTTTTCTGACTTGGGCCAGTTCACCCCTTCTTAGGAAATATGATGGCCCCCCTCTTCTGGGGGCTCACCAAATTGATTTAGTGTAAACACCTGATTGGTTCTCACCCTACTGTAGCTAAGAACTCCCAAACTCAAGCAATTTACTGTAGCGAGCTGTCGTCTCTAGAAGCTGCCGGATCACTCTCTGGGAAGAGATCTGCTGTGTCTTCTACTCAAATCTCTCTGACAGATTCTTCTTCCTGTAACGAACCGTTGTCTCCAGGCAGTTGCTGTTAACTCTTGTCCAGAGAAGTGACTTCCCTTCCTGTAGAGAGCCCCGTCAAGCCTGATGCAATGCAGAGTCTTCTTCTATCTCTGGGAGTCCTCTCTTTTATTCTCCCAGAGAATGGGCGTGGGATAATGCAAGGGCTTCTGGGAAGAACCACCTCAGCCAATGAGCCTGCTCCTTCCATCAAGTCAACCTGAGTTCTCACCTTGTAATTGTCCAACCTGAATTCTCACCTTGTCACTATCCAGACAACCCGAGTTCTCACCTAGTAATCCCAACAATTTACCTGCCTTATACTCCCTAACAGAGTGACAAGAGACATACTTCACTATGCCCAATGAAAAGTATTCTCTTTAGCCAACATTTTATTAAGCAACTTTTATGTTTCTTGTAAAGACAAATACAAAACATGCTCTCATGGAGTTTTCATTGTACTGGGAAGATACAGCATGTATCCAGAAAATTAAGTGCATAGTAACTTGTAAGGGAGTTGAAATCTTAAAGGAGCCTTGAAAGAATGTGATGGTAGGAGAGCATTCCAGATGCCTGGGGACAGCCTGAAAAAGGCCTGGAGGTAAAATGTCATGAATGGAGAATAAGTAATCCAGTTTGATTAAAATATGAATATTTGAAAAGAATTAATATGATTAGTATCTAGATATGTAGGTTGGAGCTAGCTTGTGAAGGGCTTTAGATACCAAAAAAAAGGTAAAAACAAAACAGGGGAGCATTTAGAAACAGGACTATATGTATTCATTATGTACCCCAGAAAGAAGATGGGACATATTTACTTAACCTGGCATGGGGGCTTGATGCTGATGGCAAGTTCCTCCCAGGACATGCTGGGAAGTGTTAAGTGTCTTGAGGTCAGATTTGAACTCAGGTCCTCCTGACTTCAGGGCTGGTGCTCTATCTGCTTCACCACCTAGCTGCCCTGGTTTTGGTCATTTATAAAGTGAGCTTGAAATATCAAAAAGAGGAAATAAAGGCAACCTCAATGATATCACCAAAACTAGATGGGATGGGATTCATGGCTGGAATGTGGCAATGGAAGAATATACTTGAATATTTCAATGGAATCCCTGTGTTAAAATATTTTCTGTGAATGTCAATTGATACCTTCATATTTTTTCATTCTGTGTGATTCTTGTTGATATTGTTCTAAAAATCCTTCATAGAGGATTCACCTAGTGTACCAAAGGCCAGTTCTTAGCAAAGTGCCCGACACATGGTGAGTGTTTAAATGTTTACAGATTGATTGGTTGTCTTTCACTTAGGCTTTATATGGAACATGCTCCACATTCACCTTTGGTAAATTCCTATTACCCCATTTTATGTAGCCCTCATGTTGTCATGGAATGGATTGTTGGACAAAATCATCTCTGAACAACTTTTCATTTTCCATGGGCACCAGAACAGTGTCCAAGTGTCCATCTGATATTGTCTTAATATTATGATACTAGTCTACCTCTGTTTTTAAAGCTGATATCATTTATATCACTTGCTTCTGAGTCATCATCAATATCATGTCCCTCTATATCCTTTCTCCATTGCCCAAAATGTTGATCACCCTAAAATTCTGAAATTATAGTGCTTCATAATTCATAAAACATAGCATCATTAGAGGAACAATGGTGCTAAAATATGGATCTTTGTGTTAGGAAGTGGTTGAAAAATGTTGAGACCATTGAATACTTTTTCAAATAAAATCTAACAAATGTTCTTGCTATTTAATTCTGGACCCAACTAATTTTCCATTTGTAATTCCATTTCATATATATGTTTATATTTGTATGCATGCACACATACATATAAACATGTGTATGTTTACATAAATATGCATATGCATATATGTGTAAATATATGTATCTATGTATATACATACATATACACATTGGCAGGGTGACCCATTCAACTACATGCTATAATCTAAGCAAAAAATAATCTTCATCCATTTGGCTTTTCCCATGTGAATTATTATGTTTCCAAGTCTTTTGTGTGATTGTAGATCTCATTTAAGAAGATTTCTTATCTTGGTGGCTTAATACAACCAGTACAATGTTGTCTAAAAACAGAAAAATCTGGCTAACCTTGCTAGCCACAGAGAATTTCCTTCCATTTTGGCTTTGCATAGAACATCATCTGTGACAGCCAGAAACACTTATAGTGGTTATATCTGTTTTGTGTCATGATCCAAAGATCATGGGGGCAAAGCTATCTCTATTGTGTCAAGTAAGGAACCATATAATGCTGACCTAGGTATGGGAAACAGAACCTTGTTCCAGCAGAGTCTTTGAGTTGGGGAATTCAGGAATGATCTAATCCATCTTCTTTTATTTTATGGATGAGAAGACTGAGATTTAACAATTAATATTATGTGACCTTCCCAAGGTCACACAGGTAAGCATTGAATGCACACATCAAGGATACTCTCCATATACATTAGATCATTTTTATAAAGATTTTATATAGATATGTTGTTTTTTTCTATTAGAATGAAAGCATTTGGGAGCCAGAGACTATTTAATTACTAGTATACTTCACATTTAACCAGGGCCTAGTAAATTAATTATTTAATAAATTCTTTTTCATTTGCTCATTCATTCATTCAGTTCATTGAAATAATGTCTCATATATATGATTTTAGGGCCTTTTGCCATACTGGTTACTTTTCTCTGTTCTCAAGCTTATCACTGTTTTTCTTAAAATGTGGTTCCTAGAACTCAACGCAGTACTTCAGTCATGTTCTGCCCAAGACGCAATATATTGAGATTGTAACTTTCTTTGTTCTGGATACTATGCCCAAAAGTGTCTGGCACACAGTAAGTGCTTAATAGATGCTTGTTTAATATACTCTCTTTAATCCAATCCAAATTTGAATTGAGCTTAAAGTACATTAAAACTACCAGGTCTTTTTCAAATTAATTGCTGACCCATGTAAAATGTGACCAGCAAAGAGAATACATGGGGTGAGAGGAAACTGTTTTGTTTCTTTCTTTCTATTCTCTTCTTGCACTTGTGAGGTTGATTTTTTTGACCCTGAGTCTTTACATGTCCCCCATTCAATTTTGTTGTATTCTATTTGCCCAAATTTTCCAATCTGTTGGGATCTCATTGGATCTTAACTCTTACTTAAGATGCTTTTTATCCCTTCCAGACTATTGTTATCATTTGACAACTTTTATCTAAGTATTTTTTTTTCTGATTAAAACAATGTTAAAACAAATGGGACATTTACATATAGATTATTTAAATGAATTCATGACTCTATGTACACATGGATTTCTACTTAGGATAATGAAGGAATTTATACATGGAGTCATGGAATCACTTTGGAGTAATCACATAAAACTTTCGTGTGTGTGTGTGTGTGTGTGTGTGTGTGTGTGTGTGTGTGTCTAAGCACTAGAAAACAATAGAGAGGGATATCTGGGTCATCAAAAATTGGGGAAAGATTCCAGCCACTAGAGGGAGGATCACTTGATTTCAATCACCATCAAGTTTTCAGTACTGACTATTGAAAAGATAGTTTTTTATAAGCACTTAGAAAAGAAAGAAGCCATCATAGGAAATAACACAGGCTTCTTAAGCTCAAGTTATTCCACACTAATCTTATTTCCTTGTTTTTTTTAAGGATATTGAAGCATAGTTTGGTCAATAAGCATTTACTATGTGTCAGGCCATATATGGCAATGCTGGAGATATAATGTCAAAAGTGAAAAAGAACAAATGAATGAAAAAAGCAATTATCAAGTGCTTACTGTATGCCAAGCATTGTGGTAAGTTTTGAGGACAGAAATAAAAAAGCAATATAAGTTTTGCTCTTACGAAGCTTATTTTCTAATAGGGGAAAGAATACATATAGAGAAATGGTAGCTAAGGAGCAAAAATTTGTCTTGGAAATTTAAAGAGAAGATGATTGGAATCATAGGGAACAGAGCTAAATTAAGTTTCCAAAACATTGGAGAGGTGGGACAGAGGAAAGTAATAAGTCAATTATTTATACCCAAGTTTCAGTGTGATTATCTGTCTAATGGGGACAGTACTCCTTTCCCAACTTTCTTTGCAGTGTTGTTGAGGAAATGGACTTTGTAAACTTAAAGGGCTTGAGGAATGGGAATTATTATTATCTTTCTACCCCACCTCCCCCACCCCCAGATCAGCTTCTTTAGGATATCCAGTATTGACAGGTAGGAATGAGATTATATAAGCAGGAAGAAAAGACCAGGAATTTACCAGAAGGGCCAACCCCTGACCCTCCAACACAAGCAGGATTATATTTCCCTGGGTGGGATAAACCAACTCAGGGTCTTTGTGCCCTAGGTCTGGGTTGCTATTGTGTTTCAAGAGAATAAAATAGGGGTTAGGGAAGGAAAAAGTTTGAGACCAGAGTAGGGGGGCCTCTTTTAGCTCAGGTGGCTGTTGGTTAACTGGTGGTCAAATAATAGTAATCCCAGGAAAAATAATATTATTTCAGTGTCACTATAATGTTCTATTGGTCTACCTTTCATCTCCTTTCCCCAGTATATTTTTGAGACTTTATTCCCCTGCCAAAACCTTTTAATTCACAAAGACCTAATGTGTCAGCTTTCTCTTCCATCTCTGCCTTTCAAAACCCCTAGCTTCCTAAATTTAAGACTCAGCCCAATTCCTACAGGAATATTTTCTTCATCCTCACAGACTGTGCTCCAGTCTCCTGGAAATTACTTTGTACTTTTTATACATATTTCATATTTACTAACTTGTGTATATGTTGCCCTTCTCTCCCCCCGTTCTTCCTTCCTCCACCCCACAACAGAATATAAGCTCCCTGAAATGAGGGGTTCTTGTGTTTTTGTCTTTATATCTCCAGAGCTCAGCCCCATGGCAAAATCTAGAATCTTAGGTCTAGAACTATATCTGAGCTAGAAGAGATAGTAAATACTGACTAGTCCAACTCATTCATATTGCAGATGAGGAAACCCAGACTGGGCCAGGATTTCACAAATAATAAAGCATCAGAGGTGGGGTTTCAATTCAGGTCTTCTGGTTCTAAAGCCAGTATTCTCTTCACTAACCCCTGGGTACTTAGGATCACAGATGTAAAGCAGGACCTTACAGGTCATTTTGTCCAGATACTTCATTTTATATACATATACATATACATATGCATGTATATATATATATATATATATATATATATATATATATACATATATATATATATATATTCATTTATTTATTTATGAGAAACTGAGGCCCCAAGAGGTTAAATTATGTGCCAGGCAGGTAGGTGAAACATGTCCAAGGTTAGAAGGTAGGTTAAAATGTCCAAACTGGAGTCAGGAAAACCTGAGTTCAAACCTGGCCTTATATACATACTAACTGTGTGATCCTGGCCAAGACACTTTATTGTTTGACCTCAGTTTCTTCATATGTAAAATGATTTTAATCATAGCACCTGCCTCTCAGGGTTGGTTAGTATGGAATGAGGTAGCTTTGCAAACCTTAAAGAACTATATAAATGCTAAGCATTGTTATTATTGTCCAAAGTCATAGGCTAGTAAGTGAAAGAATCAAGATTTAAACCTAATAAGCAATTGTTGAACTGAAATGGAATTGAACTGTTGTTAAGTACCCACATCTTTTTCACTTGTCCTCCTTAGATCAAAGGTTTTTCATCTATAGTGGGTGATCTTTTTTTTTTTTTTTAATGTTGACATATATTGAAATATAATTGGTTTTCTTTGCAATCTTATGCATTTTTTGTGCATTTAAAAATATTACCCTGACAATGAGTATTTGAGTTTTAACAAGATTTCTCAATGACACAAATGACTCAGTGACATGAATAAAGTTAAAAGTACATAGTCTTACACTTAGTTTAGATTTAGGAAAGAGAGTTGTGCACTGTACCTAACCCTCATTTCCTAACAGTGTTTTTGCATGTTGTTGGAATCCACCCAATCCCCACCTCCAGGAAACCAATTTTAGGCTATTTCTCAGCTACTGAGCAGACAGTGTTTAAGTTTTCAGGTCATAATAAAGTAGGGATGGTTACTTGTACTACTGCTTGTCAAGCCTTTTACTATATAAAGTTGAAATTTTTAATAGATCTAGTAATAAAGTCACATAGGGAAATTCAGATGAGTTTGTGAGTGGGTTGATTTTTCTTCACAATATCTTTAAATGAAATGGCACTGAGATGAGATAGCTAAAATGAACAAAGTAGGATTGGGATAGGTCCATCCATAATCTGTGCAATGAGGGGGCTGAGATTTTTGAGATCAAGGGTAATTGTACTTATCACAGAAACAATTGTGATTGACCAATGGCATGGGTCAATCAATTCTAATTTATCAAACTACTCATATGTGCCAGGATTTATATTATATTTTGAGGATATAAAGACAAAAATCAAATAGTCACTGCCCTCAGGTGATTATATTCTATCAAGGGAAAGAACATGTATTTACATGAGGAAATATAAAGTATATACAAAATCAATACAAGGCCTCTTCAGAGAAAGGGGAGGCACTAACAACTAAGATGGTGGGGTAGAGGAGACAGGAAGGACCTCATGTGAGAGGTGGAGGAGAGGAACAAGACTTCTACAGGCATAGGAGGTAACAAGTACAAGGGAAGAGGTGTTTGGAGGAGATCAGAGTATCACATAGGCTTTCTCAAGATTTACTACTTTAATATATAACAAGTAAAATCAACTATGATCTAGTAATCTGTTGTTCTGTAATGACTGAATGAAAAATATATATTAACTTATGACTATGTGTAATATCACTATCAATAAGCAAGCCCTGATTAAGGGGCTATGATGTGCCAGGTACTGTCCAAGGTGCTGATGTCCAAGACAAAATTAAATTGTTCCTGCCCTCAAACAGCTTCCATTCTCCAATTAGTCTCCACTAAATTCTTATACTGATGATTCATATTGGGGGTTTAGGGGATAGAAAGGGTCACAGAAAGCTGTGCTATCTGACTATAAGTTCTGGAAGATCCTTCCCAAAGAGAAAATCTTTGGGTCTGGGTCTGGCAGAATTTATCTATTTCATGCAATGATCACTCTTGCTTGGAACAGAAAGAAGCTCACCACCAAAAGGTCAGTCACCAAAGATGATTATTTTGGGACATGATTACTCATCTGTCTCCTAAGGGGCAAAAAAGCTGTGATCTGTTGGAGGAAGCACCCCCATGGATGAGATCACAAGCCTTTTGAATCACTGAAGAAGCAAATCTCACTTTTCCCAGTATAAGGTCTGTCAGTGACATCCAGATGAAGAAAGACAAAGCGCCTATCACTAAGACAGAACTTAAAAGGAATCTTGGGTGACAGACAGCAAATGACCATCAAATGAACTATGGAATAACCTTCCAGAGAGCTTGATATATCTGACAGTATCTGAACGAAAGACCGAGTGAAATCAGAGGAAACAAAGTTATCCATTAGGACACACTTCAAACTTTTTAAAACTTTGTGCTGACTCACATAGCACACGGATGAAAGGAGGAGTGCTGAGAAGCGAGAATGCCCATGGTAAATGATTGGTCAGGATGAATAAAAAGGTATCTTAGCTTCTCTGTGACATGGTTCTTGTGGATCCTGGATTTTTATGAGGTTTTGTTAAAATATCTTTTAGGAGAATATAAGCCTGGATGTTAGTTTGAAAAATGAAGTCACTGTTCTCTTGAAGGCACACAACAGTAAAAGTGGTGAGTAGTAGCAAGAAATTATTTACCATCAGTTCTTTGTACTGGGGGCAACTTACTTTCCAAAGAAATTAATGAACAATTGGTAAATAAAATCCAACCCCCCTCCTCTCTCCATTGGAAAGGATACTATTTGCTTTAACACCCTAACTACACATAGGTACATAACATACACAATGCATAACATTCACACCACCTTCTCTAGGCATTTGGTTTCTAAGTCGGCTTTCTCTTCATTAGCTGAGTTATGTTGATCCTATCTCCAGGTCTCTTTCACCTCTCCACTTTAGGGGCCTTCACTCTAGTTCAGACCTTCAACACCTCCCCTCTGGACCTTTAAAATGGCTTCTTAATTGGTTTCCCCACAATAAACCCTTTTTGTCTCACCAATCCATCCTTCACACCAGAGTGGTATTCCTCAAGTCTGGCTTTGTCATTTATTTCCCTTCTTAATATACTTTTGGAGCTCTCTATTACCTCCAGGATCAAATATGAACCACTGTTTGATAGTTTGATATTCAGTCTGTTACAACTAGTCTTACATTGTTTTTTTTCCCAGGTTGATTACACATTATTGTGCCTTACACACTCTGTGTTTCACTTTCACTTTCTTATTGTTCTTCCCATCTTACTGCTTTTTCAATAATAGTCTGTCTCAAATATTTGCAACATATTCCTTCTTCATCTCCTACCCTAGATGTTAGACGAAAAATTACCTTGTATTTACTTGGTATGTATCTTGGATACATTTGTGTCACAGTATCTTTTTCTTTACCTAGAGATTGTTAGCCTGCTTTTTTTTCAATTTGTTAATGTTTTTCAATATAATTGATCTTCTTTATAATCGTTTTTATTTTATTTAATGGATTTAAAAACATCATTCTGAGATTCTGTAGGTTTCAGCAGCTTGCCAAAGGGTTCCATGACACTGAGAGTAAGCTCATTGAAGGCAGAGGTAGTTCAATTTTGTTTTTGTAATCCAGTAAAATGAACAAAGCCTGCCATGTAATAGGTGCTTAATAATTGATATATATATATATATATATATATATATATATATTGGACTAATCATTATAACAACATCTTTAATGATACCTCATTTCACAAAATAGGGGAAATACCTGGAACAACAAGAATGCTAAAGGGGAACACAGAAACAACAGCATTTTCTTTTCATTTTTTGTTTTTGTTTTTTTGATACTGAGGCAATTGGGATTAAGTGAGTTGCCAAGAGTCACACTTCTAGGAAGTGTTAAGTGTCTAAGGTCAAATTTGAACTTAGGTCCTTCTGACTTCAGGACTGGTGCTCTATCCTGTGCCACCTAGCTTCCCCAACAACATTTTATGAGACACTTGGTGATTTCCTCTTATACAATTCATGTTGAAAACAATCAAAAAGGTTATGGTCATTAAACTGCAAATTCCTTAAGGACAAGGACTATTAAAGTATCTGCTTGAATTTTCATTTTCACAGCAATACCTACAATACAGAATACTATATACATTACTACTACTATGTATTCCAAGATCAAGGATAGCAGAAAAAGACCCATATATACAATAATTTTTTTTGAAGTAGTAAATACTTGCTCATTGATTATAGAATGGCTTCCTTCAAGACTTAGCACAAATTCTACCCTCAGCAAAAGGCTTTTCTGTGACCTTGCTCCATTGACTGTCCACTCATTCTAACAGGTCTTCAATATCTCTTGCTCTATTGATCCCTTCTTTTCAGGCTACAAGTGTTTACATCTCTTTATCATTAGAAAAACAAAACAAGACAAAAAATTTTAAGTTCTATACCTCCTTAATCCCATTTCCCATTTCTTTCTAGCACAATGTCCTGAAGACAAGAATTACTTTCTTTTCTTCTTCTTTTTTTAACCTTTTATGATCAGAACTTAGTACAGAGCCTAGTATTCAGTAGGTTTTGAAGAGATACATGGTCCATACCTTTAAGGACTTTACATTCATCTATTAAGTTTTCATCTAATGTTGATGAAGATATATGACAAATCTTACTTTGTGGTTTAGAGCTCTGGCTTGCTGCCTAAACTTAATTTTTTCTTTCCTTATAACAACTTTCTTTAAAGGTCCCACCTCCTTCAGGAAGTTTTTTCTAATTTACCCAACCCAGTTTCTCAGTTTCCCAAATTTTTCTCATTCAGTTTCCTTTTCAATGGATTTTGTAATGACTCATTATGTAAGCACACATTCTTGCTTAACTGAGTGGGGTGTGATGAAAGGGACACTAGATCTGGAGACAGAAGACTTGAGTCCCAGTCCTACATCTGCAATTTACTTCTACAACTGTAGAAGATATCAGGTGAGTCACAACAATTCCCTGGGCCCAAGTTTCCTCATTTAGAAAATGGATAAAGATGGACTGGATAACTTTTAAGGTCTTTTCCAGAATTAGATTTAATATTCTAAGGGGTCCAATTGACATGCATCCTAAATAAATGGCTGTTGAATTGGAAATTAAATTAATTAGAAGATACAGGATAGTACTGTCTTTAGAGTCAGAGGACCTGGGTTCAAATCCAGATTCTCAGACTTACTACCTGTGACATAAGGAACTCAATTAACCTTTTGGGGCCTCAGTTTCCTCATCTGTAAAATAGACAGGGCATAGACTATAGAGCAGTAGTTCTTAACCTTTTTTTATGTGTTGGCAACTTTTGGCAGTTTGGTAAAGCTCATGGACCCCTTCTGAGAATAAAGTCTTTAAATGTAGAAATAAAATTCATGATTTTATAAAGGAAACCAAATATATTGAAATATAATTATTCAAATATACCAAGATATTTTTTATGAAAACACATTAATAAATATCAAGTGAAGAATCCTTGCTTCTGAGTTCTCATCCAGTTCCTAAGGTATGAGACCTTCTCATTGTGAAAGTTAGAGTAGAGATTTTTATGTAATTTATGATCTTAAAAGCTGCCTGGGCCACTGTGCTATCTAGCAGTATGAAAAAAAAAACAGATTTGGGAAATGGAGGAGAGGGAGGGAAACAACATAGTCAAGACAATGTTGTGTAGGTGAGGATCAGAGTTGCAGTATAATATGCTGCTATCACATAGAGCTAAATATCAAAAAGTAGAGGTCAAATCCAGTCATAAGAAGGTTGGAAGTGTGGTTATCAAATTCCCAGTCCAGGCTGTAATCATTGGGCACTGGGCAAGCAACAGGATGTTAAGCTGGATGAAGAATAATCTCAATTTGTCACATCACTAGTCTCTGAGTAAGTATGCCCAATGATATATATATATATATATATAAAATATATTTTAATATACAGCCATGTGTCTAGTTCCATCCCCATCCCTCAGTTTCTGCTGAAATTCTTTCAGCTGGGAAGATTTTTACCATCATCTCGATCATTGTTTGCCATAGCAACAACTGAGTTCATTTACTGTTGGACACCTCCTTCTCTAGACTTTTCTAGATGTTATGGTCAACTATTACCTGTCCTGAAGAGCAAACTATATCTAGGGTGTAGATTTTGGTATACATAAGAGATCTGACCTCAGGTCCCAACTTGGCCACTAAGTGGGTAGAGAATCATAGGCAAGTCATAACAACAAACAACACTGAAGTGGCCTGGGTCACTGTGAGGCTGAATGGCTGTGGCTTTGGCTTTGGTCTTGGCCAGTCACCTAGTCTATATGGAATTTTGAATTTGAATCCAGATCTCCCTGGCACCAAGGTCAGCATTCTATTGACAATATTTTGTTGCCTCTCTGCCAAGTATACCTCTAATAAAAGGATCTCAGACAAGTAAAGAACTTACTACCATAAGCAATTCATAACTAAATTTCCCAAGAGTCAGGGCTATACAGCTTGATGCTCTCCCAAGCCACAAAGTAGGGATGTCCTGGTTCCTCTTATACTCTACTTAGTGACTACCATGGAAATCACTCATGATCATGATGGAAAGGGGGGAGGGTCAGGGAAGGAAGGAAGTTTATTCATACACAGGCAGCTCAGGTTGGTCAAGTTTTTGTGAAATGGCTGTATCTGAAGCTATGGTAAAAGATAATAGACAAACTTGAACTTGTACAATCCCACTCACTAAAATGCCTTGGGAAGAAAGGGGCAAGGTGGGGTGAGGAGACCTTGGCCTGACCTGCTCTCATCACCTGTAGAATGCTTGGATAGCCTGTCCTATTTGATTCCCACCCATAGGGTCCCTCCACAGTCAACCATTCTGAGACTTCATAAATGTACAATGGGAGGTAGGATGTTGCGATGCATTAATTCCATTTCCTTCCCACAACCTGCCAATATCTGACCTTAGTGATCATTGGTAAATAAACCATTTGAAATAATTCTCTCTTGATATTGCACCAGAAACTATAGTTTCTTGGGGACATGGAGGACCATGTATCTGTGCCCAGAAATTAACTATAATGAATGCAGTGATTCCACATCCTTGTCTTTGCTACTGAAGCAAAAAAAAAAAAAAAAAAAAAATCTTACTGGACATAGGGATGTGTTAGGTTCTTATTAAGTGCCAATGAGATAATGAGATGATAGGTTCTTACTAAGTGCTAAGTCAGTACTTAACAATTCTCTAGTTCTGGCCTTTAAGGGGAGTTTTATTCCTTTGAACTTCTGGGGAGGAGCTTAATGTTTAAAGGAGCAAATTCATTGGTAGACATAGCTTTCCCACAAGCCCTTGTGTTCTCACATGCCCATTCTCTGGGAGGATAAAAGAAGACTCCATTGCACAAGGAGGGAGTCTACTTTGGTTCAGAGTTGGGGCAGCACTCTACAGGAAGAAGAGTCTGGCGGGGAAATTGAGTTGAGACAGCACATCTCCTCCCAGAGAACGATTGGCAGTTTCTGGAGACAACAGAACATTACATTTTGGTGTCCACAACGTGGGGCAAGGACTTTTGCTTACCCTGACAAGGACTTATTCTGAGCCTTTCAGAGGAGCTAGCCCAGACCTTCACATTTAAGGACTTATTCTGAGCCATTCAGAGGAGATAGACCGGACCTTCCAAGGGATGGGGGTGGGGAGCAGCTTTAGTATAAGCCACTAGAGGGCTTTGATTTAATTAATTTCTTTTCAATGCAATCTGATAAGTATTTAAGTGCCTACTATGAGCTAGATGGTATGCTAAGTTGGGGAATACCAAAACAAAAACAAAGCAGCCCCTGCCCTCTGGGAACTTACATTCTACTGGAAAGAACAATTTGCTTACAGATAGTTCATTATGAAGTAATTAAAAGGAAGTACTGATGAGTGGGGTTCAACATAGTCTTCCAGGAAAGGTGGTACCTAAGCTAGATATTCTGACTGGTGGAAGTGAGGAAAGAGAACTTTTCAAGTCTAGAAAACAACCTATACAAAGGCAAGGAGATGGGAGATGAAATATCATGGACCAGTAACAGAAAATAGGTCAGTTTGCCTGGCATGTAGGCTATGCCAAAGGGAGTAAATTAGTTTGGAAACAATAGTGGGAGTCATATTGTGAAGAGATTTTAAATGTACAATTAGGGGTTTTCTTTTGATTCTCCAGTACATAGGGAGTCACTGAAGCTTCTGGAGTAGAGGAGTACCACCTTTTTATGACTGGTTCTGACACAGGAGACTAGAAAGCAATGGTTGAAGGCCAGTGATATGGGAAAAACAGAGAAGAAAGACTAGGATTTTGTGGCAGAAGGATGCTACAAAAGCATTGGTTTGTAAAGGGAGACTAAGTTCAAACCAGTTTCTGCTATTTGGGCATTACTTACTTTCTTTGTGTCTTAAGTTTCCAATCTATTAAAAAAAGAGAGAGAGAGAGTTTAGACTAGATGTCCTCCAAGGTCCCTTCCAATTCTATACCTGTCATCCCATGAAGAAAAATGTGATAATGTTGCTTAGGGCTTATCCTGTGTCCACACTCCCTAAAGTTCACAAACACTGCTATACTTGAAAACTCTTTGAAATTATGATAAGAAAGGAAGCAATCAATTGGGAGAAATATTTGCATCAAATACCTTTGATAACAGTCTGTTTTAGATCGATAGGAAACTAACACAGATAAGACCAAAAGCCATTCCCTAACAGATAAATGGTCAAATAATAAAAACAAACAGTTCTCTAAAGAAAGTCAAACTATTAAGAATATTGTGGAAGATTGTTTCAAATCACTAAGAACTTTTAGGAAGAGAAATGTAAATCAAAACAACCTGGGGGATCACTTTATACCCAAGAAAGCTGACAAATTAGGAGTCATAACATGCAATTTGAGAAAGAATGGTGCAATGGATGAGGATTTCACATATTTGGCTGTTTTTGCCAGTGGCTAACTCCCTTTGTCTCTAAGCAATCTCATTGCCATTTGAATTCTGTATTGGATGTCTCAAATCCAATTCATTTGCATGTCATGGCATTGCCTCCCTGATGTCAGGCCATTTTTAAAAATTAAGGACAAGCAGCAACAAGAAGTTTTATATTAATGATCAATGGACTGTCAAAAGTTTCTCTGATGGCATTTCTTACAAGAAAACTTGTATGATTTTAATATGTGCATAAAGATTTTGCTGAAATCCTATAAAAGGGCTTCCAGATGCTCTCATTTGCAACTGATATAAAGATAACTATATATTAAAATTACTTCAGTAAAGTCAATCTACTCAAAAGAGTTCAAACTAACTATTTAGACATGGATAATCAAGTGGATACACACTGCCTGCTCTCCAGATAGTAGGCAGGATAACACAAGCAGCCAGCAGACTAGGGATGGGCTGATGTGTGTGTTCCTAGAACTGCATTCTCAGATATGGCCAATGTCTTGGTTTGTTTTGTTGGCTTTACAGAATTTTCATAAGAGAAAACTTTTATTGGAGAAAGAGAAATGTAGTTTGGTGGGTAGAGACAGAGATGAAAACAATAGCATCATTATTTAATTATTAATATTTGATTGTTAAAAATAACAAAATTGAAGATGTTGGTTATATTACATTAAAATTTGTGGTATTTTATAATATAGTCACATAATTATTATAGTTTATAAATTTATTCACATATATTCTAATAACTGTATTAATATGAAAATAATTAAAGTTAAGGGTCTCCCAAAGGGAAAGGGAAAGGCACATAGCGGGGTTTAACTAAGCCGCTTCATAGTACCAGGATGAGGAAATAAGATTAAAAGATGACATCAGAGAGATGTTTGACTGGAAAACAAAGTGGGCCTGTCATGTAGTGAGAATGAGAAATAGCCAGTAGCCATCTTTTTTTTAATCCTATTGCCAACCATAAAATATCAAGAGACCTAGAACTTTGGGTAGATCCTTTGCTGCAAAAGCTAGTCCAAATTTCTACTTTTATAGATGAGAAACTTAGGCTCACATAGGTTACTGGATTTGCTTAAGATCATACAGTGGTAGTGATTTGGCAGTGATCAATATAAAATAAAAATGCCCATCCTGCTCTGTTCTTTCCCCCCCCCCCAAATTTGCTCTCTGGAGTCCTGATTCAGAGGATCATGTATCCATGGATCAAGAGCTAAAGGGCTCCTAAAGGCCATCTAGTCCAAGCCCCTCATTTTTCATTGAGAAAACTAACTTCTAGATCTTAAATTCTCCTTCATATTTGAATACCTACTATTACATTCTGTTTATCCTTGTCCCTCCAAGAATTATTCTCTGCCTATCACTATCTCCAACTCACAGGACCAGAGAAAGACACACTTTGTGTTGCTCCCCATGGCTACTTCAAGAGATATCTTCTTTTGCTCCATATCACCAACAAATTGTTTTTTGATGTTTCTATCAGTTGATTATATGAACCAACCGATGAATATGTAGGACCTTATCCACTTTGCTCAATGACTTCAGCATATGTGTTTGCAGACTTGGTCTTTACCTCAACCTTTGAACTCATGATTAGGGACTTGGCCCCTTTAACAACCTTCAAATTCCTAATTATCTCTGACCTTAATTTCTATTCTTGCAGCCACTCAGATGGAGATCCTGCCAAAGCCTGAACCAATCCTACCCCAACAACCCAGAGTTCTGGAATTCCCCTCTTTTTGTTCAGTCTTCTGTCATCTCCTGATGCCTTCAGTCTTCCTAACCCCTTCTTTGCTATCATAATAACCTCTGTTGTCTTGATCTTTACCTGTTCCTCTGGTTCACAGCACCATGTTCTTTCTATAGTTTTCTATTTTCCTAGACCTGAAAGGTGAAAGGTAGTGACTTGGGGTTCAAATTCCACTTCCAACCACAGGTAAATCACTTAAGTTTTCTGAGTCTCAGTTTCTGGAATAAATAGAATTGGAATAATAATATGTAAAAGGGAGTAATAATATCTATCTTCTGGGGTTGTTTTGAGGATCAGATGAGATAAGGTGTGTAATGCCCTTGGCAAACCTTACCATGCTAACTAAACGTCAGCTATTGTGATAATGATGATTATCATTATGTTTACTGGATCTGTGATTTCATTGGCAGCATAATATAGTGGATAGAGATTGTGGCCTTGAATTCAGAAATATCCAGGTTTAAGTTCTCCCTCTATTACATATTAACTTTATTATAATTCAGTGAATTTCTCAGGGTCCTAAGCAACTTTCAAAGATGATAAATCCACAGAGGAAAATACGGACCAGCTTTGGCAGAGGAAACGTCTCACTGGGAGTTTCCCACACTGATGAAATCATGTCTGGTTCCTCCCAAATTGTACATATATAAATAAGTGTGCACATGTACATAGAAAGTGAAATACATGCTATTATTATATTATACACACACATATACACATATAGTCAACAGATGATAGATATACAGGTAAATAATAGATAGAGAAACAAAGCTAAATAGATAGACAGGTACATGATAGATATTTAGACAGACATAGCTAGGCAGCAAGTAGATAGATAGATAGGTAGATAGATAGATAGATAGATAGATAGATAGATAGATAGATAGATAGACAGACAGACAGACAGATTGGCAAATGGTAAATATATTGGTAAATGATAGATATATAGATAGATATTGGTGGGTAGGTAGATAAGTAGACATCTAAACAGATTGGTAAATGATAGATAGACAGACATAGGTAGATGTCTATTTATCTATCTATAGATATCTATATATCTATCTAGACATAAAAAGAGAAAATAGAAAGAAATATGAATAAATAAACTGGTAAATAGATAGGGTTTTTCAGGTAGTTGAATAGTTTTTTTTTTTTTTTTTTTTTTGTAATCTTGAGTCACATTTCCACATTTCCCTTTTAAGTTTTTCCCAGGAAAGCTTTTGCAGAAAGCAAACATAACAGAGAGCTAGTGTTTGGCTCAAACATGAGTCTTGGACGCTGCTCTCCTTTACCCCTTTCTCATGGCATTAAGGCTGTGAGCTAAGCTTCTGGATTGTATAAGCCCTCTAAACAGAGCAGCACTATTCAGCTGTTAAGCAAGCAGAGGCTCTCTGAGCTCCCATCTAACCCTGGAATTCCTCTTTACATCTAAAGAGGCTACACACAGGCCAGCTTTGCCTTCCTCAGAGCTCTACTCCTTGGCTCCAATTTTCTGTCTTAAAGAAAGTCCAGTGTTGCCAAGAGATCTTCGCCTCTGCCACCCGCATTTCTTCTACAGATGCCCACATCTTCAGCACCAGCATTCAAGACTTCCAAAACCATTTAGAAAAGAAAGTCCTCAGTTTGGATGAATCAAAAATCACTGCAACAACACAGAAGAAAATCTAAAGGCACTCTTCAAACCAACCAGTCATTTCCCATATCTCGTTCTTTTTTTCATGCCTGTTCTTTTGCAGAAACGGACCCCATGCTTAGAAGGCTCTCTCCTCCCTTCACTTTTGCTTTTTGGGAGTCTTGCCTTCTTTTAAAGTTTAGTAAAAAAGATACTTGCTACATGAAACCATTCCTGATATCTTGGGACCTCCTTCTTTCAAGTTTATTTATGTTTTTTTTTCTCACATATTTTGAATTTATATAACCACATACCTGCATTTTCCCTTAAATACAAGATAAATTTATTAAGGCAGGAATTCTTTCATTTTGCTTTTGTATTTTCAGTGCCTAGCATATAGTAGGCTCCCAATAAGTGCTTGTTGAATAAACAAATGAAGGTCTCATATCAAGGCTCAGCATTGTGAAAGTGAGCATTTCTCCCAGCTCCAGAATCTCTGAATGTTCTGTACTTCCCTATATGTACAATCTCATCCAGGGGATGTGTGCTATGTGAGAATATAAACCCTAAAGCTTTCCATAGACTAAGAATCAATTGGTTCTCCTTTGGGGGTAAGGAACACTGGACAGCTGTTTTTGGTGTCTTGTGTTCAGATCTTGCCACTGAAGTTTATTAAAGATATGACCATGAACACTTAAATTGCTTTGCTTTTCTAAGTCTTAGTTTTCTCATCTGGAAAGTGGGGTAATTCATGTCCTATCTGCCTTCATAAAACTGTCTACTGTCAAGCTCAAAAGAAATAATGCGTGACAAATGCTTTATAAACCGTTACATAATCCAGAAAGGCCAGTCATTGTGATCTTGACTTGGAACACACGGAATTCTTAAGTGAGAAGTTTATTCAATTATCCAGATATATCAAGCTCTAGATATTTGCAAGGAAAGCAGGATTTGTTTTTATTTTACCTAAATTATTGAGACTAACCATGTTTGTCTCACATAAGCAATAATTGCTTAATTTTCCTTTCCTGCCAGGGTTTGAAAAAAAAAAGTAGCTGAGTGTGAAGGGGCATTCAGGAACAGTCACCATCTCATTCACATTCAAGGCAAGCCCAGCCGCTGTCCTTGAACACAGTGTTTTCCTTCTCACATCTTGCCTGGCAAAGTCTAAACTGGGAAGCTACCCTTCCAAATGTTTTCTGGAAGGGAAAGGATATTTTTTTTTTGTTTTTGCTCCAAGTCCTGGGAGGTCTCAATGCCTTATTTCTTAGCATTTTTGGTTTAAAAAAATAACAATGCCTTCAACAGTCATCTGAAAACCAAGTGGCAGAAGGGAAGGGTTCTAGCTAGCTAGATTTTCTGCTTGTCTTAGAATTAATGATCAAGCTTTTCCTTTTCCAATATATCTAAGTAGGCAACATGTAAAATTGTCCCATGCCCCTCTCTTCCTTTTTGACTATGAGCATTGATCAATAATCCATTTTTAATTTGATGAGTCAGAGGTGTCAGTGTAGGAGGTAAGAGGACTCAGAGTCAAGATTTGGTTTCCAAGCTTGTCTCAGCTGGGAGACTTTGGGTAGGATAGTGAACCCCAGTTCCCTTAGTTGTAAAAATGAAGATCATATTTGTAGCAGTGAAGCCCAAATAGTTTAGGTAGCAGGGAAGATTAGTACAATGTGGTAGGTTTAGTGGCTATTAGTCTGGGCTTGGAATCAAGAAGACCTCGGTTCAAATCCCACCTGAGTTACTTATTGTCTGGCACTGGGCAAGCCATTTCATCTTTTATTTACTTATGTATAAAATAAAGAAAATGAGCTCAATGTTTCCTTCCAGCTTTAAATCTACAGTTTTAGTACACAATCAAAATATAGTCCTTAATTAAAATAACTGTTTTAATAAGAGCTAACATTTACATAGTGTTTATTATATTCTAACAATAAGTTACATTTAACCATTACCATAGCCTTAAGAGGTAAGTGCTATTATTATCCCCATTTTATAGATGAAGAAACTGAGGCTAAGTGACTTAGGGTCACCCAACTACTAAGAGTCTAAGACTGGATTTGAACTAAGTGCTATCCCAACTCCAGGATGTTTAGGATGTTCCAGGAGGACTGGCACCTTTAAGGAAAAGGCTTACTGAACCCTTTTTAGGGCTGCTCATCCATCTTTGGTCTTCACCTTTCATTCAACTCTTCTGTGAGTTGTAGCATGCACAGTGGCCACGCCATGGTAAAACTGTCTCAGGAAACAGGATAAACCAGGTAACCGAGGGACTTCAAACCCATTTATAAGTTAGGGAAATGTCTACCCTAAGCATATGAAGGTTTCTCTTGGTAGAATGGGTGGATAAAAACAATGCATCCTAGTGGCTATGAACTCAGCAGAGCTTGGTCAGACATCAAAAATGCTATGGTCATCCATTGGGCCATCACCATTAGTCCTAACTTTTGCCTTGCCAATGGATTTCTAGGCTCAAGAAGAGAAAATAAGGGCTATAACTTTGTGCAACTCTGCCTTGCTTAAATCCAATTCACTTGCAAGTCAAGACATCCATCATGATATCATTTGTCCTCTTCAAAAATGAAGGACAACAATATTGGGACTCCAGGACTAGCGCTCTATTTACTTTTCCACCTAGCTGCTCCATTTTATCCCAATCCTCCCCAACTCCTTGGGTCTTCTCTCTAGAACTACTTCCCATTTATACTGAATATATCTGATATTTCCATAGTTATTTGCATGTTGTTTCTCCATTTAAATGTGAGCTCCTTTAGAGTAGGGATGTTGTTTTTGCCTTTCTTTGTTGTTCCCAGCAGTTAGTACAGTGGCTAGCATATAGTAAGCACTTCATAATGACTTGTTATTGGCAGTCAAGTGTCTGTTTTGAGGATAAAATGAGAACACATGCATAAATTGATTTGCAAATTTTGAAGTGCTATAGAAATGCACTTTTGATGATGCTGAAGGAAAAGAAATTTGTTTTTAATAATAATTGCCTATATTTCTTTGGCACTTTGAAGGTTACAAAGCAATTTACTTAGATAATCTCATTTGGTCCTTGGACAACTGGGGGTGCTATTATCATTTCCATTGGATAGATGAGGAAACTGAGGTTCCTAAGCATGAAGAGTCGTGTCAGAATCACATAGGATTCAAATGCAAGTCTTCCTGACTCTAGGTCTAATTCTCTATCTGCCATATATTTGCAAAACTCTGTTGCTGGAGAAGCCATCCACTATCCATCAATAGGCTTTCATGGAGCACCAGCTGTATACTAATCACTGGACATAAGAAATTAGACTCAGTATATCCTGACTTCAGGATAAATAAATTGCTCCCATCATCTTGTTTTCTTTTTAATTGTCTAATTTTTCTAAAAGGATGTGAACAATTCTACTTAATGGAGGGGTCTCATTAACTGAAGTCTGATTAATCAGTTAACAGTATGGCACAGTGGGAAAAGTTCTGGATTTGAATCCAAGCTCTGCCATTTACTTAACTAACCATAAGATCTTGGAATCTTTTAGATATTTGGCTCATCCTTTTCTATATGAATGGTTGGACTAAATGTCTCCATCAAACCCTTTCTGATTCTATGAAATTTCAAGAGATTGAAATCATACCTTTCTTATCGCTATACTCATGATTCTAATGTTTCAAGGCACATCATCACCACACTCCATTTTACAGAACTGGAAACTGAGGCACATTGTGCTTAGTGATCTTCTGATTAATTGAAAGAGCCTGCTTTAAGAACTTAAGGAGGATACTTAGATTGCCCCAAAACATCAGATGATTTCTTAGTTCTTGACTCTTTCAAAAAGTGAAATGATTTTATTCCGTGAAAGATTCTGGGAGCATTTGGATATTGAAGGGATAGAAGGTGGGGGTCACAAAAGTACTTAATAAATGCTTCTGATTGAAGGCTATAGTTAAATGAACACAAAAGCTGATCTTTTAGCATGGTGCAAATGGGCTCCTATTTCTAAATGCGCGCTGCAAGGCATCCAAGTCAACCTCAAATTTCTCACCATTCCCTTAGCCTTGGCCAACAACACTAAAAAATTTTGAGACGTGTCAACATCTTTCAGTGATTTGGGGTACCGAGTCTAAAACTGACCTCTTCAGCTTCCAGTTCATCATCTCTGGCTCCAGTTCAGAAGGGATATAATCTCACATTAAATAAACTCTCACAGACCAGGCTCTCTTATCACACTTGATTTCCAGTGACACTTCCCCTCACTTTCTGAAAACCCCACGCAGGATGTGACAATCTAACCAGGCTGGTATTTCCCTTCAGAAATCAGATGACAAAGCCAAAAAATGAACAGGTTTTTCGAGATGGTTACTTGTCTCTGCAAGTTATTGCTCTGACATGGGCTGAGTCAAATTCACTGAAGCTCCAGGAGTGAAGTTTTGTCCAAAGTTGGCACCACTGACCTGCAAACCTGGATTTTTTCTCTCTGAGTGTCTCTGAACCCTTGAAATACAAATGCGGGGGCAAGAAGGGGGGGAGAGTGATGAGAAAATGAGACAAGGGAAGAATGATGGTAACCTTGCTGGCTGTTCTTTCTCTTTGAAAGAAATCATCTTGTTTGCAAAAAGGTCCAAGGCTGATGAGCTAAGCCATGAGTCTGGCTGGCCCAGCAAGGCTTCCCAAAAAGCTGAGAGTTTGAGCCTTTGTGGCCAGATTTGTACTAAAGGGACTCATTGAACAACAGTTTGTGTGGGTGCAGTGAAGGCCTTCAGCTAAAAAGGGGAGGCTGACCTGCGGGATGAGTGCAGGGGGTCACTCATTTGATATGGGATGTATCTTCAGGTCTTTCCAGTGGCCTCCTCTATGGTTCTTTCAATGTGATTGCCTCTCTGACCTGTATGCCTTTTATGTTCTGTGGGAGGTTTCCTGAGCCAAGAAAACTGGGGCCTAACCAATCCGCTCTCAATTGTGTATCAGCCATTCATTCCCCAACTCAAACACTAGGTGAGAAAAGGTACCTCTCCCTTGCCTGAAACTCCCCCACCTTTTACCCCTTCAAATGCTCCCAGAAACTTTCACGGAATAAAATAATTTCACTTTTTGAAAGAGTCAAGAACTAAGAAATCCTCTGATGATTTGGGAAAATCTAAGCAGCCTCCTCAAGTCCTTAAAGCAGGCTCTTTCAATTAATCAGAAGATCACTGAGACCAACAATTGAATTATACTTATATATGTGTGCTTAAATATCTAAGGATGCACAAAAGGCTTGTTTTCTGTTTTCTTTTTTTCCCCACTTCTAAAAATGTTTCTTAAGGATCTGCCACACCTACAATGATATGTTAAGTATCAGGGAAGATACAAAGTTTAGACATATAACACTTCTAAAATTCAAGGTACTACTACCAAAGGAAAAATCTACCATTGGAAAAATGTTGATTTTTCTCTTTCCTATGAGCCAAAGAAAGCATTCCATTTACATGAACATATCTAGTTTTTCAGAGTAGAGGTTGTTGGGTTTCTGTCTTTGTGTGTATCTTCTAGTGACTGCCATCAACCATGGATTAAGGGCAACATGTGATAGGTACCTAGTGGTGAAGTGGATAGGGTGCTGAGTTTGGAGTTGGGAATACTCATCTTCATGAGTTCAAATATGGATTCAGATACCTATTTACTGTATGACCCTGGACAAGTAATTTAACCCTTTTTACCTCAGTTTCCTCATATGAAAAACAAGCTGGAGAAGGAAATGGCAAAGCGCTCCAGTATCTTTAACAAGAAAATCCCAAGTGGGATCATGAAGAATTGGACACAATTGAACATGACTGAAAAACAACAAACTATGTGTGCTTTGGCACTGTCCTAGACACTTAGGATATACATCTAAAGAGTGAAATAATTTCTACTCTCAGGAAAATTACATTTGAATAGGAAAATACATAAAAAACATAAAAGCATAAATATGAAGCAAATAAACACACACACACATATACAAAGCACTTAAACATAAAGTGATTTGAAAGGGAAAGCACAAGCAGTTAAGAGAAATCTGGAAAAATCTCATGCAGAAGACTGTTCTTGAATTTAAATGAGGACTATATGAAGTGGAGGTAAAGAGTGAGTGTATTCCAGGTACAGGGAATGGTCAGTGCAAAGTCTTTACAATTTAGCAATTAAGGGATCTTTGTTAACTTTGGAGAGAGCAATTTGGAGAGACCCTTGTTGAACTGAATTGACTTGAATATCAAATAGATGGAATGAGGTATATTATTTTCAGTGGTTCATAGTGGTCCCTTGTCATAAGTCATCAACGAAAGTCACAATACTTCCCTAAAATTTCAAAGTGCCACTACCAAAAGAGACCACAATCAAAAAAAAAATCCTGATTTATCTTTCCAACTAGCCAAAGAAAAATGTTCTGTTTTATATGAAAAGAAGCTCTGTGTGTAGGCTCTCCTTACCCTCATTACTTCCCCAGTTCTTCTTCATACTAGCAGACTTGGTCCCAGAGAATGGCCGATCACTGTTCCCCTCACACTGGAGAGCTTCCAGGGAATCCCCTCGAACCATTGTTTATATTCTTCAGTCAGCCTTTAATGAGTCATCAGTCCTTCTCCTTCCTCAGTCAGCCAGAAGATTTCTCATCATCACTTAGTACTAACTCCAAATCTTTAGAAACTGGTGTCAGAATTTCTATGTATTTAATTGATAGCAGGAGGGAATGTCTGCACATGGTCTATGAAACTCACAAGAAATGGCAAATCTGGACATGCTCCAAGAACTGGGTCCTTGCCGATCACTTCCTCCTTACAGTCATCACACATTTTACACCCTTAAACAATTCTAAACTTGTGATTTCACTGGTATAGGGAATTCCCAGATAGGTGAGGAAAGCTTCTCAAGCAATGCAGGTCAGTACCTGCTCTGCAATTATTGTTTTAGAGAGCTACTCAGGACAATAAGAGGTTAACTAATGTGCTTATGATAACATAGTCACCATATATCAGAGATAGGTCTTCATAAATCTAAGATGAGTTCTCTGTCCACCACATTTTACCACCTCTTGATGTTTTCTACATATACGATGATATATTGAGAAGTCTGTTATCTGCCAATTAAGAGATTTATCCAAGTCTCCTTATCCTGAGGCACTTTTGGCTGTAATTTTCAAGAATCCTAAGGGAGCCATGAAAAAACCTTTTTCTGGGTGGCATTCTTGCCATTTCACAGATATCAATGGAGCACGTGGACTACCCATCAGTTATCCTTCATTCCTACTAAAGACTGGTCCATCTTTTTTTCACCATTCTGACACCTTTCCGATAAGAGATCTTTTATACCATTTCTCCCATGAAGCACACTTCATTAGCAGTAAGTAATAGACCACTCATGCCTAGCATGCAACTCTCCACTGCCCTTTGTATAATCTGCCAATTTAATTCTTTGGCAACCATGATACTCCATGGCAATGCTAGAATATTGTTCCTGAAAGGATGGGAACAAGAAGATCATTTTATCTGATAATATGCTGGTTAGATTCTTGATCATAAGAAGGGAAGGAAATAAACATTTATCAATTGGCTGTTCTGTGATAGGTCCTGTGCCATATGCTTCATGTATGTTATTTCATTTGGTTCTCATAATAATGCTAGGAGATAGCTACTTTTATGCACTCTTCATTTTGCACTTGAGGAAACTGAGACACAATGCACAAGGTCACAGAGCTAGGAAGTGACTGAGGCTAGATTTGAACTCAGGTTTTCTTGACTTCAGGTGTAAGGTTCTATTCACTGTACCATATAATATCCTTTAGAAAACTGAAAACGCTTATTTAAAAATCATAGTTTAGATGATGATTTTCTGTAGTAAATAATTATAATGGATATACAGGAAGAGCTCGTCCTTATATTATTATCTTTATTCTTATTTATCTAATTTTATTTTATCATCATGACATTTACACTGTTATAGTCATAAGAATAATTTTACTTTGCATGATGTTCATTGCATATAATCAAGTTATAACTCACTCTTGACTCCAAAGAACTAATGGTTAAGCATAGTTTCATTTTCTTGCCAGAAAGGTCATGGACTTTCGATGTGGAATGGGGAATTTGTTGCCAGCAAAAGTCAATGGATTTGCTTGTTTTGATTCTAATCAGGAAGAGTTCTACTGGGAGGGAGAGGGAATAAGCATTTACTAAGTTCTTTACAAATATTATTTCATTTGATATTGGGAATGGCAAAGATCTTGGAGGAAATGACAGCAATGAAAAAAAGCATCAATCAAAGTATTTATAGGAAAAATTACATCTTTGGAAATGAATGTTCTACTTATAGAAGACCAGAGGAGAGAAAAGATTTCAAAAACAATGGTGAGACAGATTTTTTATAAATGCAATGAGATTTATCTGAGATGACTTTCAACCCACAGACCACTCATTAAGGGGTTTGAGTAGTTGGGTCCCACTGTCATTCGCTGGTTGTGATCTTGTGATGAGGATACCAGGATGCAAGTGCCCAGAGAGTCCTTTCCCCATGGCCACATCTATATTGAACTGAAAAGGTGATGGAAGGCAACTGTATCTTCCATAGTATTTTTATACAAATACTACCACAAAAGATCACCTTTTTCTCCACAACTGTTTTTCAAGGGGGAAAGGAGTTTGTAAGTGAGGGAATATAGACAAATCAGCACTTTGCTGGGCCTTCCAAAGCCGTGTAAATGTTAGCAGGTCTCAGGAGAGCAGACAATCAATTTGACAAGCCATCTGTTTATTCTTCAGATTATAGCACTGCTGGAAGTGCCACATTAAAGTAAATAATTCAGCTTTGCCAAGATAAAGGAGCAGTCACTGTGGAGGGATATGGATGCCAAAGCCTCCAGAGAATGAGGAGGTGGTTGAACTCCACTTTTGACAGAAAGTATTTTTGTTGAATAGAAGCTAACCAAAAGGTGGGGCAGGGGGCCGGAGCTGTACCTAGGACAGGGCCATTGGGAATTTTCCCCAAAGTGTAAAAATTTTGAAGGAACCAGTAACATTTGTAGTCATTCAGTAATGTAGAAATAACTGAGCTTTGCACCTACTTAGCAAGGAACACAGCATAAAAAGTCAAGCTACCAGATGGTGTACCAGCAGGTGCAACTAGAGGGGCCCTGACCTGGTCTGCTGCTGCTTCCTTTCCCCTTACTTCCTGCATAGCAGTTCCCTTCTTCCCTAGCCACATTTGAAGGTGTGTTGCTGTGTTAACTTGATCTAGACACAAAACCTGCTAGTTAGGCCCCTGGGGAGAGGTGATTTTGAATTGATTTCCTAATGCTGGACTGAGTACTATCCTAAAACCCAAATTCATATTGTACATAGGGCTGTCATTTTACTCTCTAAATGATTTTTAACAAAGTATTTACTCTTATTTTGTCACTTTTTAAAAAAGGGCTAAAACAAATGATCTTTAAGGTTTCTTTCAGTTTTAAACCCTATGATTCTATGATTCCCTCAAAGAAGGCAAAATGGCAAAAGATGGGGAAAAATGGTTGCCAGTATTTTAGGCCTTTGACAGTTATTGATAAAGGATCCTAACATCTTGTGAAATACAATTCTGATATCAGAAAAATACATTATAGGATCATATCCCCATGGAATGTAAATTCCTTCTGGGCAGGAGTTGTTGCAATTTTGCCTCTGTGTTTCCAGCACCGAGGACAGTACCTGGAATTCAATAAATTCTTATTATTTAAATTACACCAATATGTCAAGGGTCTGAGACCTCACTGATGTGGGAACTCCCTTTATTAATGTAGATTCTAATCCTTCTATAAACAGGGAATTGGTAGATGCTCAAAAAAGCTGTGAGTAGCTCAGAATCACACTGCTAGCAAATGTTGTTATGGTTGAATTTGAATCCAAGTTATCCTTTCTCATCTAATCTGCTAATCTTTAGCAGATTAAGACAATGATCCTTCTTCCTCTATTTTAGAGTCAGGGATCTTCCCCAAATCTGTGATAGCTGCAAATTTGATAAGGATGCCATATGTGCTTTTATCTGAGTGACTTATGATTCAGGCAGTTATCCAGGAAAGATTGTAAGCAGCATTGGATCAAGGCCAGATCTCTGAAATACTTCATAGCTTGCAAGGGGATACTGAACCATTAACAACTATTCTTTGAGTCCATTTAACCAGTTCTGGAACCATCTAAAACATTTTAATTTAACACTTGTATTTCCCTTTTCCCCATTTGAGATACTTTCCAAATGTTTTACTAGAATCTTTATTATTGTACTGTTGTTTTTGAGTTGTGTCCAACTCTTCATGATCCTATTTGGGGGTTTTATTGGCAAAGATACTGGAATTTTTGCCATTTCCTTCTCCAGCTCATTTTACAGACTAGAAAACTGAGGAAAAGAGGGTTAAGTGCTTTTCCTAGGGCCACACAGCTAGTGAATATCTAAAGATAAATTTGAAGACTCACAAAGATGAGTCTTCCTAACTTCAGACTTGACACTCTATTGACAGCTCCCCCTAATTGCCCAAAATCTAAACCTAAAATCTAGGAAACAAATATGTCAAATTTCTCTTGTTAACCAGCTTAAATATATTTTTAAAAAATATTTATGTAAATATATGTAAACACATTTATATAAATATATTTAGTCGGACATGGCTTGAAAGCTGGGCTTGTTCTTTTCTAGATGCTCACTAGTCAAATCTTTTTTTTTCTTTGTTTTTTCAATTTTTAAAATTAATTTTATAATTATAACATTTTTTGACAGTACATATGCACAGGTAATTTTTTACAACATTATCCCTTGTACTCCCTTCTGTTCCGAACTTTCCCACTCCTTCCCTCCATCCCCTCCCCTAGACGGCAGACATTCTTATACATATTAAATATGTTATAATATATCCTAGGTACAATATATATGTGCAGAACCGAATTTTGTTGTTGTTGTTGTTGTTGCAAAGGAAGAATTGGATTCAGAAGATAAAAATAACCTGGGGGGAAAACAAAAAATGCTCACAGTTTACACTCATTTCCCAGTGTTCCTTCTCTGGGTCATTGATCAATTGGAATTGGATTAGCTCTTCTCTAGGTTGAAGATATCCACTTCCATCAGAATATATCCTCATATAGTATCATTGTTGAAGTGTATAATGATCTCCTGGTTCTGCTCGTTTCACTCAGCATCAGTTGATGTAAGTCTCTCCAAGCCTCTCTGTTTTCATCCTGTTGGTCATTTCTTACAGAACAATAATATTCCATAACATTCATATACCATAATTTACTCAACCATTCTCCAATTGATGGGCATCCATTCATTTTCCAGTTTCTAGCCACTACAAAAAGGGCTGCCACAAACATTTTGGCACATACAGGTCCCTTTCCCTTCTTTAGTATTTCCTTGGGATATAAGCCCAGTAGTAGCACTGCTGGATCAAAGGGTATGCACAGTTTGATAACCTTTTGGGCATAATTCCAGATTGCTCTCCAGAGTGGTTGGATTCTTTCACAACTCCACCAACAATGCATCAGTGTTCCAGTTTTCCCACATCCCCTCCAACATTTATCATTATTTGTTCCTGTCATCTTAGCCAATCTGACAGGTGTGTAGTGGTATTTCAGAGTTGTCTTAATTTGCATTTCTCTGATCAGAAGTGATTTGGAACACTCTTTCATATGAGTGGAAATAGTTTCAATTTTATCATCTGAAAGTTGTCTGTTCATATCCTTTGACCATTTATCAATGGAGAATGGCTTGATTTCTTATAAATTAGAGTCAATTTTCTGTATATTTTGGAGATGAGGCCTTTATCAGAACCTATAACTATAAAAACATTTTCCCAATTTGTTACTTCCCTTCTAATCTTATTTGCATTAGTTTTGTTTGTACAAAAGCTTTTTAATTTGACGTAATCAAAATCTTCTATTTTGTGATCAATAATGATCTCTAGTTCTCTCACAAATTCCTTACTCCTCCACAAGCAAACTATCCCATGTTCCTCTAATTTATTTATGATCTCGTTCTTTATGCCTAAATCATGGACCCATTTTGATCTTATCTTAGTATGTGGTGTTAAGTGTGGGTCCATGCCTTCACTAGTCAAATCTTAACGATTCATTCTTAAGAATCAAAATCAATCTCTCTTCCTAAAGCTCAGAAATTCTATTCTCTTCTCTTCCACTCCCCTACCTTTTTTTTCAAGTTGAGTACTTTTGTTCTCTTCAATTCTCCCACAGTCTTTCAAACACTCATGACAGTGACTTTTTTCATGCACAGTGGACACAGTTTTTCTGGATCAGGGAATTTGATTATTATTGATTGATATTATCAACTTTCATTTTAGCAAAGGTTTTGAATGAGTATCCTCCACACTATTCTTGTGAAAAAAATGGAAAAATAAAGATTGGATAGCAACGTGAAATTGGATTCAAAGAACAGCCATTAATCGTTCAATGGAAGCCTCCCTAAATTCCAATTGTGGCCCATGTGTGTTTTTTCCTTTCTTGGAATATAAGTTCCTTGAGGGCAGGGTCTTTTTTGCTCATGTGATTTTGCCTCCCTAGTTCTCAACACAGGGCCTGATACATGGTAACTACTTGAAAAATATTCATTTTTGTTCAGTTTAATTTTCATTATGTCATGCAGCCTGCCTACTTGATATGGTTATGGTTTTCTTTGGACAAGGCAAAATCCAAAATGTGTAAGGCTAATAATAACAATAACTACAATTTATATAGAGTTTTATCATGATCCTTGATATGACCTTCATGCTCACTCTTGCTTTATATGCAGACTCTGGTATATTATAATATGTAAACAAATATCAACATTTTTAACAAAGCTTTTCACAAGAAATATCTATTTTATCACAGTTGAATTCAGTTCTAATACAAAGATTGTTCAATATCACTTAGAGTGGGGGAGGGAATAAGAGAAAATCTTTCAAGGGTGTACTCTGTCACTTCTTAGCTGTAATTAAGTTCCAGTTCCAATTATTTGCTTGATTTATTTGACACCTATTTACAAAATGCCTCAAGCCTTTCCATAGCTTGGTCTCTGTGTATCCCCACTTATTCTCAACTCTTAAGGAATGGTAAATATCACTTCAACCCTTCCTTGCTCATGACTTAAAACAACTTATTTCAATGGCCCTATGTTCAGAGAAATGACTCTTTTTGTCTTTTAGGGAAGCAAATTAATTTGTATCTACCCATTAATGTTCTCCTATCTTCTGGAAGCAACTCATTTATTAGGGTTTACAGTCAGCATGTGTGTGTGTGTGTGTGTGTGTGTGTGTGTGTGTGTGTGTGTGTGTGTGTACCAAAGGCACATGTCAGGCAGGTCACTTATCCCAGATGATCAAAATCTACTCACTTGGACTCTCTTTGGGCAGATGATTAATCTTAATAGAAAGACCAGAATTTAAGAAGATCTCAAAGAATTAAGCTGTGTCAATTGATGCAAGGCATTTAAAAAAAAATCCATAATGAAAATAAAGATAGGATGAATATTTTTATTTCCAACAAAATTATAATAAAATTTTTTCATTAAATGACATGCCTCGTCTTTCTAGTGTTTTAATAATACTTCTATTCTTCAGTGCCTTTCATTACTTTTTAATCTTAAGCCTAGGTATGGGACACCTATTTGAGAAACCCATTTTCCTTTCTTTTATGCTACATTCTTTCCATGGACTGCAGTTATCCTTCAACATGCTCTCATACAAGGTTTCAGTGACTGTGACCCTTTGAAAATTTTGTCTTACTCTTAACCTGCTCATCTTTCTTCTGGTCAAGTTGCCCCAAGCAAATTTACTAGCTGGTTACTAAGGCCAATTCTGCCTTTCCAGGGAAAGGTTGCCCTCATTCCATTTTGTCCAAGATTAATATCTGATGCAAGTTCTTTTTAGGAGATGTGTACTTTGATACTCATTTTCTTGAGTTAATCTACTTTTGGCCTCTTCTATAATCTACAGGTGACTGACTTTTCTTCTTTTAAAAACCTATTTTTTTCTTTTTGGAGTCTTTCCTGTTCCTGTTGCTCATTCCCCAACCAACCTAGATAAGTGTCGAAATGTTCATCACTAAAAGATTGGTCAATAAAGGCTGAAAATTTTGGTGACAAGAAGGTATGAAGCCATTTACTAAAGGCTTGAAGGGGTTGTGGGTCTTAGCAGAGGGAGTGTCCCTTCAAGGAAATCTGAGATCCTTCTAAGTAATGAAATAATTGCTTGCGTTTAGGATTTTCCTCAAAACAACTGTGGGAATACACAATGAAAGTCTTAGCACCCCTAGGCTACAAATTAGGTACAAATCCTGAACTAGTTCTATTGTAATTCTGCCTGTAATTTGCCCTCCCCCTCTAAAGTGGTTTCCTTTAGAATCTTTTTCTTCTGAGTTATTATTATTTTTTGGACAGGGCCTATGATTTCAACCCAGTAAGGAAGCCACCCAATAGAGAAACTCCCTCTACCAATGTAAATTTAGCAGTTAAAGATAGCCAATAGTCTCAGAGAGTTTCCTGGAGCCCCACGAATTGAAATGACTTGCTTATGTTCATATAATATCAGAGGCAAGACTTGAATTCAGGTCTCTAACTCCAAGGAAGGCCCTCTATTCCATGCTTCACATTGCCTTTCTGTTTACAATGTACTAATAGTCACAGCAGACAGCCCCATTAATCAGTCATGAGAGAAGGCATTTTGTGATGCATGAAAATATCAATTTAAAGACTTATTAGGATAAGGCTAAGGAACCAGACAGATATAGCCATAGATGGTGAGAAGAAGAATCAATTCACTGAGTCCAACTCATGTCCTCTCCAGCATCTGTGGTCATTCCCATGCTAAGCTAAACCAAGCCCTCCAGCAGTGGCCCACTCCATTTTGGAGCGTTCCAATCATAAAGCCAAATTCTACTCTTAAGCAACTTTTACCCGTTGTTCCTACTTCTCAGATCTAGTGCCAAGCATAATCAATGTAATCCTTCTTCCCCATGATATCCCTTCTATTCCTAGGCAACAGTTATCTCATTTCCCTTCCTAGCTCTTCTGTATTCCCAACATCCCCAGGACTAATCTTAACCTCCCCACCTCCAATAAGACTTTTCCTTATCCCACCCCTGGCTACTGCTTCGCTCTACCTCTCATCAAAATCACTTTGAATATGTATCTGCTTTCTTGTGAACAGATTTCCTCCCAAGAGAATGTAAGCTTTCTGAAGGCCGAGATGATTTTCAAGCTTTCTCTTTAGCATCTGCAGTGTTTTCCCCACTGCTCGTACTTTACATATTCATTGACTGGATAGAATCAGTGCAAAGTAAAGATGTTGTGGAATATTACTATATTTTCCAAAGTTGAAGATACGGCATGAGAGCCCTGCATTGGAATTTTCCTCCCTCTCTGGCCCTGGTTGACTTTGCCTGAGATTTCCTTGATTTCACCCAGATAAAGCCCTCACATCCTTCTAGTATTCTCTGGGCCCTTGTGCTCCCACTTCAGGTCCTCTCCAAGTAGAATGACTTCTTCTCTTAAACACTCCAAGGGAAAGAGGAGTCTTGACTATGAGTCCCCGGAACATTTTGAGAATTCAGAGGCTATTTCTGTTTGGGTTCTGTGCTAGGATAAGAGGAAGGGAGGCTTCTATTTGTCTTCCCTTAGAGAAGCATTGGGACTGGCTATCTTTCCTTGTTATCTGAGCTGCTGGTCCACAAGGAAGTTTCTGGGGCTAATGGCTGAGCTGCTCTTCAGATAAAGGCCTCCCCTGGATCTCCCAGCACTAATTAATCAGCTGTTAAAACAGTAGTTGATAAAGACAGGCTTACTTAAAGTTCCAATTGCCTGCAATCAGAGATAACAGGTGAGCCCTTTCGGCTGGGAGATATGGAAGCTGGGGAGGGCTCTCTTATCAGAGGAACATGACACTCCAATGAAAAATGGGCTTCAAGAAGAAATAAATATTGAAAGAAACTTGCAAATTGAAAATATGTAATTATTGCTTTTTACCTGGGTAGCCAAAATGCAGGAGGGAGGGGAAAGGGGAAGTTGAGGATGAGGGCATATAGAGCCTTCACTCCTTTTTCCAAACTCAGAAAAAAAATTGAAAAGACTTGAATGTTGAAGACAACTATTAATAATGTTAGGGCAGCTAGATGCACAGTGGACAGAGGGCCAGGCCTGAAGTCAGGAAGACTCATCTTCCTAAGTTCAAATCCAGCTTCAGATGCTTACTAGTTAGGTGACCTTGGGCAAGTCACCTAACTCTGTTTGCCTCAGTTTCCCCAACTGTAAAATGAGTTGGAGAAGGGAATGATAAACTCGTGTCTTTGTCAAGAAAAGCCCAAACAGGGTTATGAAGAGTCAGATAGGACTTCATAATGTCTCAATAACAAATAAGTGATGCTATGGATGTAGTCCACAGTGGAAATGAACTCTGGATTTGGAGATCTGTGTTCAATTCTTACCTTTAATACTTAAAATCTGTATGCTCTTGGGCAAATTAATTAATTACAAATCACTTTATCTCATATCTACAGTACTGATTTGATAGAGTTGTTGTGTGGATCAAATCAGATAAATATATCTATTATGCTAAGTCTCTCTCTGTGTTTCTCTATGTCTCTCTTGTGTGGATCAAATCAGATAAATATACCTAATATGCTAGGTCTCTCTCTCTCTGTCTCTCTATTTCTTTCTTTCTTTCTTTCTTTCTTTCTTTCTTTCTTTCTTTCTTTCTTTCTTTCTTTCTTTCTTTCTTTCTTTCTTTCTTTCTTTCTTTCTTTCTTTCTTTCTTTCTTTCTTTCTTTCTTTCTTTCTTTCTTTCTTTCTTTCTTTCTTTCTTTCTTTCTTTCTTTCTTTCTTTCTTTCTCTCTCTCTCCTTTCTTTCTTTCTTTCTCTCTCTCTCACTCCCTCTCTGTCTCTGTCTCTCTGTCTCTCTCTCTGTCTCTCTCTGTCTCTCTCTCTCTCACTCCCTCTCTGTCTCTGTCTCTCTGTCTCTCTCTGTCTCTCTCTCTCTGTCTCTCTCTCTCTCTTTCTCTCTCTCTCTCTCTCTCTCTCTCTCTCTCTCTCTCTCTCTCTGACTATCTCTCTGTCTCTCTCCCTCTCTGTCTCTGTCTCTATCTCTCTTCTTCTCCCTTCTTTCCTCTCTTCCTCCTATTCTCCCTTTCTTTCTTCCTCCCTCTTTCCCTCCTCTCTCTCTCTTTTTCTGTCTCTCTTTCTCTTTTTCTGTCTCTCTCTCTTTTTTTTCTCTCTCCCTATCAATATCAAGTGTTTTGCAAATCATAATGTGCTACATATAGGCAGATACTGTTTTTAATTGTTACTATTTTTATATTGTTTAATGACTAGCAAAGTCCCTGACACCATAGTGAGCATTTAATAAATACTTTATCTAATATTATTAAATGTAAGTTATACTCAGAAATAAATTTAAATTTGATGTAAAGAAAAACTTACCTACAATTACAGTAATTGACAAAGTGAAGGGGCCACCTTGAGGAGGAGTTCTCCATCACTGGAGGTCTGACCAGAGGGTGGATGACTGTTTGCTGGGTATGTTGAAGGAGGGATTATTTTTTAGGTGTGAGTTGGACCTGCTGAGTTCTGAGGTCCTTTCCATCATGGAGATCTGGGGGGGGGGGGAGCAGATGGTGAGTATCAATATTTCCATCTCCTTCCTGATCTCTAGCTGTCTTCTGCTACTGGTTGGAACAAATCTTTTAGTAAGTTTCAGTGTACTTGCCATAGTACAGAGCAAAAGACTTCTAAAAATTCAAAGGAAATGAAATGAATCATCAACTACCAGTAATTAACAACAACAACAAAAACTCTACTTTTGAGGCTTTCACCAGGAACGTGTTACTGATAAAACAAGGTTAGTGCATTAGCTTGGAGCTAAATAAAATGCTTTCAAAAGGGTTTGAAAGATGGAAAGAGAGCTTGTCGCTGGCAGGGCTATTTAGTAGAAGAAAATTCCATCTCCTAGGGATTAGGGGTAGGAAAGCTCTGTCCCAGGTGCAGGTAGAAATATTAAGTCCAATGCAAAGTCGAACAAAGCCCGTGATGCTGGCAGAAACACAAAAATGCAGCAGTCCAGGTATGAAATCGGCAGCTTAAATAGCAGCCCTCAAAACTGAAACTGAATTCCCTGGTGCAGTTAGAGCCTGTGTCCTGAACTAAAGAATCAGCAAGTTGGGAAGGTATTGGAAAGAGGAAAAAGAAAATCCTCGATCTGTGAAATGTGGAAAATAGTTCCAGTTTTCCAAAGTTGTTATTTAAATGCCTACTATGTACCACGAGTTCTACATGTAACGATAAACACATCATTAATTGGGGGTTAGGACTGTCCAGAGGCTTTTGTGGGAAATACCAAAATCATAAGGTAAAGCTTGGCTTGGTTAAATATGGAAGTATATTTTAAAATATAAATATGTAGATGTATATATACATATACACAAAATATATAAAGGCTGATGATTGATTGATTGTGACAAGAGCACAGGTCTTAAGTGGTAGAATTCAAACCCAGATCTTGTGATTTATAGTCATCAAATCCAATACATTTTCCCACTGACTCATGGCTTCACTTCGACCTCAATCTGAGCTGCAAAGCATTTTCAATCCAGAAAATGCTCACTGTCATTCCCAGAGTCTTTAAGGAAGTCTCCTAAGCAGCTCCATGGACAATTGTGGTTGAGTCAACTTAATTCTGGGTTTCTTCATCTATACACTGGGGAAACTGAAGGTCTTTTCCAACTCTGAAAATCTGGAACAAAATAATAATCAATAGATTGATCAACAAGAACTTATTAAGCACCTACTATGTGTCAAGAAAAATTGAAACCAGTTTGTGAAGGATTTAAGTGATAGCAGGGACAACTAAATTTTATCCTACAAGAAATAGGGAGCTATTGAAGATTCTTAAGTAGAGGAGTGACAAGGTCATTGTGTTAAGTGCTGAGTATCCAAATAAAGGTAGAAAATAATCTCTATTCTCAAGGGATTCATATTCTAATGTTGTTCACTATTTATGAATAAGATATATACAGACAAAATTGGAGATACTCAGAGTGAAGTGGCTAAAAGTAAATTGGACCAAGAAAAGTAGCTAAGGGTGCCACAATGCACAGATCACTGTGCTCAGATCCAGAAAGACTCATTTTCCTGAGTTCAAATCCAGCCTCAGACATTTACTAGTTATATGATTTGGGCAAGTCACTTACCCATATTTGCCTTAGTTTCCTCATCTGTAAAATGATCTGGAGAAGGAAATGATAAACCACTTGAGTATTTCTGTCAAGAAAAGTACAAATGGAGTCATGAAGAATTGGACATGACTGTGAAACAGCAAAGAAAGGCTTCTTTTGGGAAATAGAAATGGAAGGAAGCTTGGGAGTGAAGAGAGTAAAGGCAACAAAACTTCCCTGAATTGGAGATGGAATGCCAAGTTTAAGGAGCAGCCAAGAAGTTAGTTTAATTGAATCACAGATTATAAGAAAAAAAGTGCTATTATATATTAAATATTATATATATATATATGACATATATATTATATATATTAAAAAGTACAAAACTACATAGGTAGAAAGGGACCTAGTAATAAAAGGGCTTTAAAAAACCAAAGAGCAGATTTTATATTTGATTCTAGAGGCACTACTGAGCCAATGGAGCTTATTGACTAGGGAGATGATATATTCTGTACTTTATCGCTTTGTTTGATGATAGAAAAATAGACTGGAATGAGAGATACTTGAGATAGGAGAGATGAGCAGGTGGTTGCAAATATAAATGTCAAGGCTTGCAACAGAGTGGTGATGGTGTCAGGGTGGAGAAAGGGGAATACATCGGAGATGTTATGAGGGTGGAAATAAAAGAAACTTGGCAACTGACTGGATATGGGGAGTGGGGAGGTGAAAAGGTGAGCCTGATGTGACTGGGAAGATGGTGGGAACCTTTGACAATAATGGAGAAGTTAGGAGAAAGGTGGAGGACATGCAGTTAATGGGATAAGCTTGGACATGTGTTTAAGATATTCATGAGATATTCAGTTCAAGATGTCCAGCACGGTCAGGAGAATACATATATATGTGTGTGTGTGTGTATATATATATATATATATATATATATATATATATATATATATATATATATATATATATAATATATATATATATATATATGAGGATCCACGATAGAATCTGGTGGGACACCTAGGATAGTGGCCAAGATCTGAATGAAGATCCAACAAAGGAGACTAAGAGGATCAGTCAGAAAAGGAGGGAAAAGTATGAGTGTTTACCATGTCCATACACACAGGAACACATCACACACACACACACACACACACACACACACACACACACACACACAATGGCATACACTTGAGAAAGACAAGAACATGGCATTGGAACTACATTGAATGGGTAAAGTGGGATGAATCACATTCAGGTAATTGTATAGCACTTTTTATGCTTTACCAATGTCATGGTTCACAAGACATCTTTTCAACATCAACAGTCTCCACAAATTTTCCCATTATATGACCACAAATAGTGCAAACCCTATGATCTTGAAAGAATCAACAGAATAGGAACTAACCGGAAAATGGAATACAGTATGGCGGGCAGAATTTGGCTGTAGTATATTAGAGAGGATGATATTTGTAAGAAGTAGCACCAAGAGAGATGTTGTCAAGGACATGGGTGATTGGGAAAGGAGGTGGGAAGGTTATATAGAGTGAGAGATAAAAATTACCTAGCTCAAGAACTAAAAGTTTCAGAATGAGGTCTCAAGTCCATTGTGTAGATTGATGATGCTGTGGAAAGGTGTAGAAAAGAATCATATAAGAAGTCAAAGTGTGGATGACTTGGGATCTATGCAAGTGGGATAGTATCTATATAAAGAAGAACAGAGAACAAAGTATGCACCAAAGTCTCTAACTCTGAATATTGATCATTTAGAACCATGTTCTAGGACTATGTCATAACACAAATCCAAATTAATCTAAAGATCATCAGCCTTACACACATAGTCCCAGCAAACAAATACCTTCATTCTCTCAAAACTGGATTCTTTTTAAATCTGTGTTTCATAGGTTGATTTCTTAATTCTCTATGATGAACCTATGGTAGAACATGAATTACAGAAGATGGGGGAAGCATGTTGTCAACTGTAGTGTTAAAGGGATCAGTGAGATCCTAGTCAATAGAGCTGAATATTTGTAGTTCCCACCCAGTAAAATGTAATCTCCTTGACATCACAGGCTATTTCACTTTTGTATTTGTACTCTTGCACTTGATATATAATAGATAGTTCAAGAGTAATTCATAAGTATTTATTAAGTACTTATTATGATCCAGATACTTTGAAGCAAGCAAAAAAGAAAGACAGTCTCTGACCTCGAGGAGCTTACATTCTATTATGAAAAAATAATAAAAGAAACTTTAAGAAGGAAGGTATGGATCCAGGAGCAGAGCCCAAAGGGGAATAAATGAATGAATTTAGATGGATTAAGGCACTGCCTTCAAATAAAAATTCTGAGAGGAACTGACCAATTAAAAGA
Source organism: Sminthopsis crassicaudata (assembly GCF_048593235.1). Lineage (NCBI taxonomy): Eukaryota > Metazoa > Chordata > Mammalia > Dasyuromorphia > Dasyuridae > Sminthopsis > Sminthopsis crassicaudata. Next base: position 39,252,132 of record NC_133619.1, read on the forward strand.
AGGGATCACATTGTTTTTTAAAGCTTATGTTATATAACGATTGGTAGAAGGAACTAAAAATGTTTAGCCTGGAGCAGATAGCTACCAAGAATTATTTAAAGAGCTATTATAAGGAAGAAGCATTAAACCTACCCTGACTGACCCCAGAGGGCAGAAAGAAGAGCAAATGGATAGAAGTGCTCAATTTAAATTTAGTATTGATGTCAGAAAATTATGTTCTTAAAATTAGAACTGTACCAAAGACTAATGAGCTTCCTTTGGAGGTAATAGTATCTCCTTTAATGAAAGTCTTGAAGGAAAGGCTAAATGACTTACTTGTGTGGTATGCTATGATAAGTATTCCTTTCAGGCATAGAAGGGTGTGGATGGCCACCAAAGTCCCTCAAAACTTTTAAAATCGGTGATTCTATAATGTTTTTGAGTTTAATTGAACTGAATCATAAAGGCACTGATTTCACTTAATAGTATAGATGAATACATAAGATAAATGTGCAGAACACCTTGAAAAAGCTGACCTACAAAATGCTATACTCACATTAAAAATTAAGTAGTGTCTTGAGCAACTCTCTTTTCCCCCTACTGTTTCTCTATTTCCATCATGCTCATAACACTGAGCATTAGACATCCTGCATTTCCATTTCATCCATTCTGATCTGCATGCCTCCAATTGCCTTCAGGTCTCTGGATGCATTTCCCCATCCACCCATCCAATGGATATGTATGCAGCACTTATCTCTGTGGTCCCTAAGAGCCTCACAAAATAGGATACAAATCAGCTGTGATTATTATTGTCTCAGAACATGGTATTTCAGGGAATGGTCATTCTGGGAAGATAATGACAAAGTCAGGCAGTGGAATAAAGAGGAATGGAGCCTAGGCCCAGGCAGCAGACACTCTCAGCAGGCACGGCCTGAGACACACTGAGGGACCTGGGGCCATCATTTAACCTCTCCCCTGGTGATTTTCTGGTTCTGTCTGTGGATGGCAAATAATCCCACAGCTTTGTCATTGTTGGCTCACTGTGATGGGGCAAAGATAGGATCTTTGCAATCAGGAAGCTGAGGAGAGGACACCAGGGTGATTCTAAAGACATGCAGCTAATAACTTTCTTCTTTCTTTCTTTCTTTCTTTCTTTCTTTCTTTCTTCTTTCTTTCTTTCTTTCTTTCTTTCTTTCTTTCTTTCTTTCTTTCTTTCTTTCTTCCTTCCTTCCTTCCTTCCTTCCTTCCTTCCTTCCTTCCTTCCTTCCTTCCTTCCTTCCTTCCTTTCTTCTTCTTTCTTTCTTTCTTTCTTTCTTTCTTTCTTTCTTTCTTTCTTTCTTTCTTTCTTTCTTCCTTCCTTCTTCCTTCCTTCCTTCCTTCCTTCCTTCTTCCTTCCTTCCTTCCTTCCTTCCTTCCTTTCTTTCTTTCTTTCTTTCTTTCTTTCTTTCTTTCTTTCTTTCTTTCTTTCTTTCTTTCTTTCTTTCTTTCTTTCTTTCTTCCTTCTTCTTCCTTCCTTCCTTCCTTCCTTCCTTCCTTCCTTCCTTCCTTCCTTCCTTCCTTCCTTCCTTCCTTCCTTCCTTCCTTCCTTCCTTCCTTCCTTTCTTTATCTCTTTCTCTCTCTCCTTCCTCAGAAAAAGCAGGTTATCAATGAGAAAGTAAAAATCAGAACCCCAATTGTCCAGCAAAGTATAACAACAACAACAACATATGACTCAACTAAAAATGAATTAAATAGCTTCTTCATCTCATGGAATCTTTCCCCAATTGTTCTGGGCAGAATCTGATTCAGACCAATTCCCTGGTAGTTTGAGTTCTATATTGGAACTAAATTTGACACTCGTGGGTCATTCAACAGTTAACAAAAGGAGATTTACTTAGTCATACCAGGAGTAGGATATTCAACAAAGACAGGAATTGAGAACCCCTTGAGTTGATCCAGCTGAGTTAAGCTCCCATCTCAATCAATCCACCAGCTAAGGATCTGAGAGCAAGGATCAAGCTCCTCATGGTCACTTTTTGCAGCCAGGCAATGAAGAAGTGACATCAACAGTCTGAGCCTTTAGTTCCCTGATCCCACAAAGTCTAGAGTAAAGTCTCAATATCTGTTAAGGAAAAACTAGCCTAACTTGCATGGGGGGAAGGCTATGGGTAATGCTTCATAGCAACAAAGTTCACATTCCATTTAGACTTGCTAAATGAAAAGTTCTTAATACACCAAGGAAAGAAATTCAAAGCTTTTAGCTTGAATCCAGATGCCTCACTGAATGAATGGATGAAAGTCTATAACTACAAATACCTTAGTCTCCCCCTAGTAATACACATTGATAGAGATATGAAGGAAAAGTTGGTGTGACTACAATAAGAGAAGTGTGGGCTTGCTGAAAATCAAAACTGAATGATAAGAATATGTTTAAAGCAAATAACATCTACAAAAGATCATATTTAAATTTTTTTTTTCAAAAATGCAATTTTCAAAATTTTGCTTTTTCAAGAATCTACCTTGTCACTTCCCAGAGACACTGAGCCGGGATGGGGGGGGGGGGCAAAGAAAAACCTTATATGAATAATCAAATGAAAGAATTCCCAACATTGGCCAAGTTCAAAAATGTACTCCTTGTGTACTTTGAGTCCTTTCCATATTATCTCTTGTGGGGTTGGAGAGGGGAAATCAGAAATATTCTTCATGCTCTAGAGCAGGGCTTGTTAAACTTTTTCCACTTATGACTCCTTTTTGCCCAAGAAATTTTATGTAACCTTTGGTATATAGGTATACAAATCAAATATTTATGCATAACAAATCACAGTTTCACAAATCCCACATTTAGTTCAGTTACATGATCCATATGGGGTCGCGACCCATAGTTTAAGAAGCTTTGCTCTGGAATAATACTCATTGCATTGATCAGGTATCTCAAGTCTTTTAGAGTTGATCCCTTTCCCAATGTTGTTGTAATTGTAGACATGGTTCATCTGGTTCTGCTCACCCTACTCTGCTCAAGCTATTATGTTGTCTATATTATGTCATATTAAGTCTTCTCAAGTTTCGCTGAAACTGCTCCTTTCATTATTTCTTATGGCATTGATGCCTCAAGAACTATAAAATGGATCACAGTAAACTTGGAAATTATCCTAACAAAAATTCAGATGATATTAATAAAAAATAGGACTCATCATTTTAGGGATAGATCATATTAACATGATATAAAGGATTGACAGATGTTCTAGAGCACCAGACCTACATAAAAGTCGAAAATATATCGAAGTACTTGGAAACAAACTGACATGATTTGGTTGAGCAACATTGAAGGTAGATAATTGATACCTGCATTGGAAACGTGTTTAAGGATAATATCTCTCTGAAAAAGATAAAAATAATGAGATGAAAATAATAATAGTAGCAGTAACTCATATTGAAATAGAATTTTAAGGTTTACAGACATATTCTTTGACTCTCACATCAGCCTTGCAAGTTAAGTACTAAAACTATACTTATCCCTATTTTACAGAGAAAGAAACTGAGGCTCAGACAGGCCAGATCTTGTCTCTGGTCACACATTAAGTGTGGAAGCTGACTCTCAGAGAAGCTAAGTACATAGGGGATAGGATGCTAGACTTGGAGTTAGAAGAAACAGGTAATTATTGCTTTGCTTGCAAATTGATGAGATGAAGATGTAAGAGTGGGAAGTAAAGGAAGGTGCAGCTTCCATCTCTCTATATTTTTAAACACAGATCTTTTAATACATTTGAATGTTGATGGCAGTGTAAGATTATGCTAGATTATTGTCTAGAAAAACCTTGGTTAAATCTCATCTTTTCTGGTTATACGCCCTGTGACCATGAACAAGTCATTAACCTCTCTGAGTTTACATTTCCTAAGCTATAAAATGGACTGTAGTACTTCCCTTACAAGATTGCTATAAGTCTGGAATAAGATAACATGTGTATCTGCACTTCATAAACCTTAAGGCACCAAACAAAAATTAGTGATTGTTATCAGAATATGGAAAAAAATGAATCACTGTGGAGACAAGTTTGGTTCTGGGAAGCCCTTTTCTGGGTCTGTGGCAGGGCTCCCACACTACTGTGCTTCAGGTTTTGCTCTTGCCCATCCTCAGCAAGGATCTTCTCTTCCCTCATTGGTCACATATCTCTTTGACATTCCCAACCAGATGGTGGTTGAGTTGTTGACAACATAATTCCCACTTCTCACCCAACATCCTTGTCTGAATGAGACCAAGAAAAGCCTTGATAAGCTCTGGGTAAAAGAGTTAATGATGGAGAAATCAGAAAAGGAAGGAATTGGGAGGGGAAAGAGATGAAAAAAGTGGGTCAGGTACCAAGAAACAGACAGCAAGTAAGATAACCCACCCTCACCAACCCAGGTGGAAGGCAATTCTTTTGGCCAAAGGTAATATCCCTCTCCTCCCCATTACCTGACCACTGTATCACTAACCCATAGATATTTGGCACCAGGTATGCCTATGGACACCCCAGAAGATCCTGTCCACAATCAATAGCTGAGGATTCCAACAACAGTTCTTTTCCCATCACACTATAGTGGAAGGCAATGTAGTCAAGGTACAAGTACCTTGGGTTGGAGACCCTGGTTCTAGATCCCATTACCAATAATTGCTGTCATTTGCTTATGTGGAGCTTCTTTAAAAATATTGTCTGATCAAATGACTGGAAGACAAATACAACAGCTATTGTTATTCCATTAGATGGACAAAAACCCTGATATTTTGATGAATTGTTTCCCCCCCTTACCCCCCCCCCACTTTACAGATAAAGAAACAAACCATGTGAGTCTTTGATTCGCCAGGGTAAGATTTGAATAATAGTCTTCCTGACTCAAAATTTAGTACTCTATTTCACTATCCCAAGTTGTCTCTCAAGTACCTGCCACCAGCTGGGACTAATTATCACTCCCTTTGGACCTCAGTTTCCTCATCTATAATATCTCATTTATGAAGCTCTTTCCTCCCCCCACAAAAGCTCTTGAGATGGCTAGTACAAGTAAGTATTTTTGGTATGTTTTCTCATAGGAAAGTGATGTTCCAGCTGTGCACTGAAGGAAGCTGTGGCTTTTGTGAAGCAGGAACGAAGAGATGGTACATTCCAGATGTGGTAGACAGCCAAAGGCTGAAGGAGAGGCATGAAGATGAAAGGTGGAGCATTGTGTGTGAGGAACAGAGAGAAGGCCAGTTTGGCTGACCTGAATAGTTAGAAAAGAAAATGTCTAACAAGGCTGGAAAGCCTTGGGGACAGGTTGTGAGGAGTTTTAAAAGTGCAAAGGAAGTTTATATTTGATCCCAGACACAATCAGTAGTCATTGGAATTCATTAAGCAGGGGAGTGGTATCATCATATTGATTAGAGATTTTCTCTTTGGATTTTCATGATATTGCTCTCTCCTGGTTCTCTTCATTCCTCTAAGATTTTTTTGTCAGTCTCCTTTGTCCTTTGTCAGTCTTTCATCACCCATTTCATGCCCTCAAACTGTGTCCTGCTTCCTAACTCTATGTGATTACTTTGTATTTGTTTTCATTTATTTTTGTATTTATTCCATATCTACACACATATATGTAGAGATACATTAATACATAGATACATGTATGTATCTATGCATATATTTCTTCTCCATTAGAATATAAGTCTCTTGAGAGCATGAATTATCTTCTTTGCTTTTTATTGACACAACATAGTGCCTGACCCAAAACAAAGGGAATGAAACAATATCTACTTGGAAGGAGCTTATATTGTAAACAGCCTAGTAGGATAGGGAGACACATCCATATGTAAATATGTGCTAAACTCACATGTAATATGTGTGATGATATGATAGGATAGAAAATAATACAATGCAGTGTAATGCAATACATATACATATGTTATATGTATATCCTCACATATGAGAGTCTAGTGTAATGCAATATAACATACACACATGCATTATATATATATTCACACCATATAGCAGTCTAGTGTAATGAAATGTAATATATATACATATATTATACATAAATTCAAAAATATAAGTCTAGAATAATGTAAGGTAACATATATACATATTCACAGACACATATGACAGTCTAGTCTAATGTGATGTAACAAGTATACATATATACATCTTTGCACATATATGACAGCCTAGTATAATGTAATACAACATCTTTATATTATATTATATACATATTCAAAAATATGAGTCTAGTATAATGTAAGGTAACTTATATACATATTCACAGACATATGTGACAGTCTAGTATGATAGCCTAATATAATGTAATGTAATACATAGACATATATACATATTCATATATATAACAACTTAATATAATATAATGTAATGTAACATATACATATATTAAATACATTTAAAAATTTTCATTTATGTATTTACTTTGGTTCATGTATCCTCAATGGCTGGCACATAGTAGGTGCCTAAAATGCTTTCTGATTGATCAATCAACGGGAGGTGCTTTCAAAATGTCAGCTCATTTGGACGGGTTCCCCACTAACTGACTCTAAAGTAGCATAATTATTGCAGAACAAAGCTGATAACATCTGGGTCCTCCCCTGCCTTGCCTCCTCCATCTCTATAACAAATAAGCAAGATCTTTTCCTCTGGAATCCAGCAAAAAGAGGGTCCCTCCCCCTCCCGCTCCCCATTGCACATTCCAGCTCGGAATATGGCCTTGTGAGGAGCAGCAGAGGCCCAAGCCGAGCCTGCCCGGATTAGCTCTCGTGCCCAGATCTTGGAGCCCGGATTTTCTGGGCATTGTTTACCACATTTTTGCTCCCATTACAAAACAATGAGTGATGATTGAAGCCAGATCTTCACACTATCCACGGAATCCGGCTGATACCTTCTTGTTTCCAAGCACCTGCTTACACAAAAGGACATATGCTCTCTTAGTCTTACATGCTGTTTTGGGGGGGGGAGGGCTTTGCCAGGCGTGTGTGTGTGTGTGTGTGTGTGTGTGTGTGTGTGTAAGCTTGTGCTCACACCTCAGCACATGTTCACTTGTAGCTACACAAACGGCCCCACTTTGTTTTCTCTTTCGGCTCTGTTCACATGCTGAACCACAGAAAAGAAAGGTGAGATGTGCTGTGGGTCTCCGTCCAAAGGGAAGAGGGCTTATGAAAGTCTTACTGAGAACAAAGGCTTTTCCTTAAGAACGTGTCTTAATAGTAGATGAGATACTTGGGGGAGATAAGATAAGATAAAACATGGAAACATAAGATCAAATAAGATAAGATAAGACGGTATGTCCCTTCTGGCCAGATCAGTAGGACTAATAGAACACAGAACATTAACAAACTTACTTGCCTGGCAAACAGTAGGCGATTAATAAATGCCTATGGATTGATAGAGAGTTGGAAATGGAGCAGTGATTATTATGTAACTGATGAAATTTCAAATGTATTTCCTGCATCAAATGGTCACAGGAACATTGTGTTTTATCATAGGGAAGAAACATGATATAGACAAGTCTATATAATAAAGCGAAGAGGCTGATTTTTCAAAATGCTGCTTAAGAAGTGAGGGTAGAATGAGGCACTGGGGAAGCTAAAGTCCTCAGCCAGTTTCTGCAGATGCTAAGTGAGCCCAGGGCTCATTTTGGGAAAGTGCCTTAATTCCCCGCCCTGAGGGTCTTTTAAGGGAAGCCCTGGTTGCTAAATCTTACCCTCCGGAGGCTGAAAGACTTGACACCTTAGGAAGAAATGAAAAGTTGGTTTTCTTCTTTCCAAGAGTCTCTCATTTTCTTTGGGTTTACAGTCTTTGGGTTAAAGCTGGAAAGGGACCTCAAAGATTTCTTATCAAACTCTTCTATTTTATAGATGTGGAAAATGAGGTCTGCAGCAGGGCTTCTTAAGCTTTTCCCACTCGCCTTCCCACTTCCCTTCTCACCTGAGAACTTTTATGTGACTCTGGGTATATAGATATATAAAATAGATATAAAAATCAAACACTAATAATAAATCTTAATTTCATGACCTCCACATTCAGTTGTGAGATTCCATATGGGATCATGAACCCATATGTGAGCCATACATACCCATATGTATATCATATGGGTATCCTACCATGTATATAATAAACTATGTATATCATAGTTTAAGAAGCAGGGATCTAAAGGAATTAATTAACCTATCTTATATTTAAAATCTAGTAATTCTTGATATTGTATCATGCTTCCTAGTCCTACTAAGTAAATGCTGTGTGATTTGAACTCGTAGCTTTTGACCCTAGCAGCCTTCTTTCTATAATAAAAGACAGCAATATCAGGCAATATAGGTGTTAATAAGCCATAAGGAATGAGCAGTCCTTTGAATTCTTGCAGGTTCTACTCTGCTTTTAAAAAACAGAGAATTTTATGTTTGATCATAGAGGCAACCAGGAGTTATTGGGTTCCTTGGGGAAGTGCTCACCTGAGAAAAGCACTGCAACATAGATCTATGGACATGCTTCCAAAATAAAAGAATAAACCACTAGCAAGAAATGAAGGAAATGGATAAGCTATGATGGCACCGGATTCTCCAGAATAATCCTATCAGTCCAATAATCAATAAAGGTTTGCTATTTACAATAAACCATTACTACCTACCAAGGCACTGTGTTAAGCACTGGGGATACAAAAGAAGCAAAAGACGGTTCTTGTCCTCAAGGAGCTCACAATCTAATGGGAAAGACAACAAATAAATATGTATGAACAAGTTGTATACTTATATGGAAATAATTAATAGAGAATAACACAATAATAATAAGAGAATATCAGAATAGTTGACAGAGAGAAAGGACTCCTATCTTGGGCCATTCTCTAACTATATCATCTTGGAGCCTGTCAACTCTTTTGTAAACTGAGGAATTGGACTTGACCTTCAATGACTTTCCCATCTCTGAATCTGAGATCCTATGAAAGTAAGTTCTGTACTTGTGAGTGGTGGGTGGTAGATTTTAACCATGTACTTAATGGGTAGTTCATGGTCTATAGCTGCTGGCTAGAGCTAAGTGGATCAGCCTATTTGGCTCATATTGGATCAGCCTAGAGCTTAATTTATCATTACCAATCCTGAAAAGTCACCACAGAGGGAGAAATAGGAACAACAATATATATCATTAAATGATTTACATTTGGGGCAGCTAGGTGGCGCAGTGGATAGAGCACCAGCCTTGAATTCAGGAGGACCAGAGTTCAAATCTGTCCTCAGACACTTAACACTTCCTAGCTGTGTGACCCTGGGCAAGTCACTCAACCCCATTTCCTATATGGAGATTTTGAAGCAGCAAGTCAATCTCTCACATGTTTTACTTTTTCATTATAGTCATTAGTGTATAACATTTCCTCCTACTCAACCACAAGCTCTTTGAGGACAGGATTCATTTCATTTAATGTCAGGAACTGGGGAAAGCATACTCCCTCATTGGTTTTTCTGGACTCCTGATTGGTCATTGAATTGACTAGAGTAATAGGTGTATTTTAAAGTTATCTAATGTTCAGAGAAATTAAATGATTTCTCATGGACACACAGACAATATTTATTGGCAAGATTTGAACCTAGTTTTTTTCCTGATATCAAGTTGGTATGTTAGTCATCAAGCCCCTTCAAATGCTGCTTTATTGATCCTTTTTATGTTAAATGAAAGGACAAAGAAATGTGACAAGGTTTTTTTGGGGAAATTTTCTCTTCCCTTTCAAAATTTTTTTCTAAGACAAAATAATTCTACCAATTTTCATCTTCTTTTCCAGTGATATATTTTTCCAAAGACAAGAAAGTTAATTTTTTTTGGCATTTGTTTTCTAATTAGACAACTCAACCAATTATACAAAACTACTAGGCAGCATGTTTTCTGTCTGAAAAAATTTCAGAGTATTCTTCTTAGACATTTAAATTGGGGCAATTATCTAGGAAAGGTCCTTAGTAGAACAACATTATACTTCCTGTTTGTTTACCAAGTTGGTGAATGTCTATTTCCAGAATTGCTCCAGAGATCCTAATAGGAGGATCATTTCTTAAGTAGAAAAAAAGATGCAGCAAGATGACTGATGTTTGCTGGGAGAAACATTTTAATACAGAGCACACCATGGGCTTTTCATGAATACCTCCACTCCAGGAAATATGGCAAGGATTTGTAATTTCTTAGTAGGTAAATCTTAGAGAGTTGTTGAATCCATAAAGTAAGAAAACAACTTGTCCATGACCAGACAATTAAGAAATATAGAAAGCAGGATTTGAATCCAAATCATCATGCAACATCACCTCACCTTCTGAAAAAAATTGTTTTAAATATTACTTTTATATTAATGTAGAAGCATTTCTTTTTTGAATGTTTTATTGATTTTTTTCTTAAAGCTTTTTATTTTCAAAACATATGCATGGGTAATTTTTAACATTGACCCTTGTATAGACTTATGGTTCAGATTTTTCCTTCCTTCCCCCCACCCCCTTCCCTAGATGGAAAGAAATCCAATAATGTTATACATGTTAAATATAAATGTTAAATGCAATATGTGTAAACATATATATATATATATATATACAATTCTCTTGCTACATAAGAAAAATCAGATCAAAAAGGAAAACAAAATACAACAGAGCAACAACAAAATGAGTGAGAATGTTATGTTGTGATCCACACTCAGTTCCCACAGTCCTCTTTCTGGGTGCAGATGGCTCTCTTCATCACAAGATCATTGGAACTGGCATCAATCATCTCATTGTTGAAGAGAGCCATGTCCATCAGAATTGATCTTCTTATAATCTTGTTGTTGCTGTGTACAATGATCTCCTGGTTCTGCTCACTTCACTCAGCATCAGTTCCTGTAAGTGTCTCCAGGCTTCTCTGAAAATCATCCTGCTGATCATTTCTTATAGAACAATAATATTCCATAACATTCATAACCAGAACTCCTTCAGCTATTTTCCAACTGATGTATTTTATTGAATTTTAAAAATCACTGTCATTTTCTAATATCACTCTTTCAGTACAACCCACCAACTATTCATAAATTAATTATTTATTTATACTTTATGTAGAGTGTCACAGTAAGCCTCACAACAGTCCAGGATTTATTTTGTAAATAATAAAAGTAAGACTTGGATGACTTGCTCTTGGTCATGAAGATGAGATTTGAACCTAAATTGTCCTGATTCTAGATCCAGCACTATTTACTCTACCCTACAGGCTCTTCTGGGAGAACTTCATCTGAGAGGCCAACATCCCAACAGCAGTCAATGGCATTATTGTGGAATACAAAGAAAAACCTCAGCATAGAGAATCAAAGAATAACTTAGTTAAAATAGTTGTATGAGAGAGGGCAAATAAAAGTCCATATAATTCCCAGGATCATTTCGCAAGGACATGATGAAGAGGTGAATCTAGAAGATACTTTGGAAAGAAAGAAAAAAAATAAAGGAAGGAAGGAAGGAAGAAGGAAAAAAGAAAGAAGAAAAGAAAGAAAGAAAGAAAAAGAAAGGAAGGAAGAAAGAAAGAAACAAAGAAAGAAAGAAACAAAGAAAAAGAAAGGAAGGAAGGAAAGAAAGAAAGAAAAAGAAAGAAGGAAAGAAAGAAAGAAAAAGAAGAAAGGAAAGAAAGAAGGAAAAAAGGAAGAAAGAAAGAGAAAGAAAGGAAGAGAAAAAAAGGAAGGAAGAGAAGAAAGGAGGGAGGAAGGAAGAAAGAAGGAAAGAAAGGAAGAAAAGAGGAAAAACTGTTTATTAAGAGAAAACTGCTATGAAGGAAGTGGCAAAGCTTTAATTAGACTGAGACAATTCAGGCTGTGTGTGAGGACAGTTATTTAGATCAAAGCTTCTTAAACTGTGGGTTAGGACTCCTTTTGGAGTCATGCAACTGAATGTAGGGGCCATGAATTTATGATTTATTTTCAGTAAATGTTTGATTTGTCTAGCTATTTTATATACCTATATATTTGGGGTCATTTAAAATTTTCTCGAGCAAAAACAGGTTGCAAGTAGAAAAAGTTTAAGAAGCCCTGAGTTAGAGGATGGTAAATTTAGAATCTTGACAATACTTGCAACCACAGAAAGTTAGAAGGGCTCTGGATAGCCATGGAAGTCAGTTCCTGGAATATACATATCTTTGAATGTAACCCAAGAAAATGTGCGTGTGTGTGTGTGTGTATTTATACTACTGTTGACTTATTGAGCTCCCAGCATGCACACTTCTTTGAATGTAGCCCAATATTTTATACATATGTACATATGAATTTTGGACTAATGTTGACTTATATATAGTTCCCAGCATGCCAAATGTTACAAATCTCTGCAGAGAAACATTTTCCCTCATCTTATATTTAATAAGTCCATTTTTTGATACCACATGCTAAGATTTATCATTTTTCCCTATTAAATTCTATCTTATTCAATTCATCGCAAAGCTCTTGCCTTCAAGGTAGCTTTTGATTTTGACAGTGTCATGTACTATGCTGGCAATCCACCTAAGTTTGTGTTATCTGAAATGTGAAAAAACTTCTTCCAGCTCTGTCTTTCTCTAAGTCATTGTCAAAAATAACAAACAACACAGGATCAAACAACAATCTATGGGGCCCTCCACTGGAGATCTCCCTTTAAGTTGACATTGCAAAACTGAATGATTTCTCTTCCCATCTAATTCTAAATCCATCTAGTTGTACTATTATTCAGCCCAAATCTTTCCATTATTCCATGAGATATGCTCTCAAACATGTTGCTAAAACCTAGGTAAACTATATCATTCTTTTGACTGATGAGTTTAGTGACCTTGTCAAAAGGGAAGTAAAGTTGGTCTGGCATAACCTGTTCTGGCTGAAGCCATACTGACTCTTTCTCAGCACTGTTTTCTGTTTTAGATGTTCACTAACCATGTCTTTAATAATCCACTCTGGAATTTTCCCAGGAAACAAAGTCAAGCTCACTGGCCTATAGATTGCAGATTGGTCTCTCCACCTCCCTTCTCATTTCTTTTTGAGAGACTATTTGCCTTCTCTAATCTTGTGGAATCAATATTTTCCATTATTTTTCAAATTTGTTTAATAATAACAGTTTTTCTGTGTCCTTGGATATAGTTCATTGGACTCAGGTTACTTGCATTCATCAAGAACAATTGGCACCCTCCTACTATCTCTTCATTTATATTGAGTTGTTGCTGTTGAATCATTTCAATCACATCCAACTTTTTGTGACCTGATTTGGAGTTTTTTGTTTTGTTTTGTGACTTGCAATTTTTCCTTAGCCAGCTCATTTTGCAGATGAGGAAACTGAGGCAAGTTGTATTAAGTGACCAGCTCAGGGTCACACAGCTAGTGTGTTTGAGACTAGATTTAAATTCAGGAAGATGTGGCTTCCAGACTCCAGACATAGCTCTCTGTACACTATGGAGTCACCTAGCCCTGTTATGTTATTTTGTAAATTAATTCCTTATTATCTATTTTTGCTATACCCTTCCCCAAGCCCAAAGAGCATTCTTCTCAACAGAAAAAATCCGTAGAATTAAACAGTTCTACCTTTTCTCCCTTGCTAGTCTCCACTGTTGTACTTATCTTGGGCAGATGCCTTATTCCTTCTTTTTTTTTTTTTTTTTTTTTTTTTTTTTTAATTTTAGGCTGGGGTTAAGTGACTTGCCCAGGGTCACACAGCTAGGAAGTGTTAAGTGTCTGAGACCAGATTTGAACTCCTAGCTACCCCTGCCTTATTCCTTCTTAACACCTCCTCTTTTTCCTGATATATATATACACATATATATGTATATATATATACACACATACATATTTTAAAAAAATAAATAATATAACTTAAAAAAATCAACAAATCTCTTCTTGTTCCTTGGCTTTTTTTTTGGCAGCATCTACTCATTCTGAGCTGCCACCTCCAGACGTTATTCCTAAAGGACTTTGTTACATTTCTGTATATGTCCTTGTTCCCTGCTATTTGTTCAAACCTTAATGCCCATTTTTTATTAGATCTAAGTTGGTTGGTGAGCTTCTTGTGCCACCCAATCAGTCTTTTCAAACAAGTCCCAATTTTTTCTTCTTCCTTAATTTGAGGAACCATGAATACCGCAGTATGGGTTTTCTTTAAAATGTTGCAATTACCTGAGGAATTGCTCTTCAAATCAATTCAATTCAATAGCCAAACAGTATTAAGTACCTACTGTGTGGTAGGCACTGCAGAAACAAAATAAATAAATAAATAAACTGTCCTTGCATTTGAGGCACTCAGATTCTGAGGGGAAATAAAGTTATACAGATAAGTAAATGCAAAATATAGACAATACAAAGACATTTCAAGTTGGAGGAGAGTAATATTGGAGTTATCAGGAAAGATGTACTGTCACAGACAGCATCTATATTGTGTTTTGATGGAGTCGGGGACTTTAAGATATAATAAATTAAGAAGGAGAACAACATTCTAGGGATGAGAGACAGCCTGTATAAAGGCACAGAGACAAGAGATAGATTGTCTCTTGATAGAGTAAGAGCTCAGTTGGATAGGACATACATTGTCCATGACGGGAGTAATATGACATCTGTCTGAAAGGATGAATGAACCAAGATTGTAAAGTACTTTAAACACCGAGAGGAGTTTGCATTTTGACATAGAGACAGTGGGAAATCATTTTACTTTGTGCTCAGGCCTGAACTTTAGGAATAAAAAAGTAGCACCTATGTAGGTGCTATAACCTTTTAAAAGGATAGATTGAAGAGGAGAGAGATGAAAGGCAGAGAGATGAGTAGGGAGACTATTGCACTAGTCCAGGTGGGATATGACAAGGACCTGAAGTGGAATGATAGCCACAAGACTGGACAGAAGGGGATGGATGTATATGATGTTATAGGAGCAGAATTAGCAAAATTTGGCAGCTGCTTGATTATGAAGGCTGATTATAAAAGAGAATCAAGAGTTGAAAATAATTCAAAGGTTGTAAATTTGTGTGACTGAGAGGTCCTCAAAAAAAAATAAAGCCAGGGACATCAGGAAGAGAAATGAATTTAAGGAGAAAGATAGTGAGTTCTATTTTGGACATACTAAGTTTGAGATACCAATGGCCATCCAGGTGGAGATACCAAGCAGACAGCTGGGGATGTAGGCCTGGAGCTCAAGACAGACATGAGAGCCAAATACATAGTTCTGGGAGTAATCTACATGGAGATAAGGGGAAGGTAAAGGGAAGAGAAAAAGAATTTACATTGCAACTTCTATGTGACTGTCACTGTGTTTGGGGTCATTTACAAATACCTCACTTGATCCTTATAATTCTGTGCGATATGTACTGTTTATTATTATAATAATATAATGATATATTAATATAATATATTATTATTATAGAGCTGAGGATACTGAGAGGTTAAGTCATTTGCTCAAAATCACAGAGCTAGTAAGTGTCTGAGGCTAGAACTCAGGTCTTCCCAACTCAAGGCTCAGTGTTTTATCTACTTTCCCACCAACTACCCCACTGAGATAGTGATAACTAAGGAAACCACATTACTATTTGTAGTGAGAGAAAACAATCCAGTGCTAACAGAGCCTTGGGATATTCCCTTATGTTGAAGACTATACAGAGATCCTGAAAAGAAGTGATCAGGCAGGTAAAAGGAGAATCAGGATAGAACACATCATGAAAACCCAAGGAGGAAGAGGGTCTAGAAGACGAGGATTACTTCTGTTCCTCTGGTCTCACCTGCAAGAACCCAGAATTACCTTTAGGTCACAATGAGATATATCAAGAGTACAACATATAGTCCCAAAGTTGGATATATGTCAATGGTCCCATTAACTGGGAGAGAGAAAGAGAGGTCTAGATTTATAAAACTAGATTTTTTTTCATTTTAAATAGTTCTGGGATTCCACATAATCTACTGGCTTTCACTGCTCATTCAATATATGTGTTGGCTTCCTAGCTTCTGATATCTATAGGCTATGACTAGTTTTAAAAATATTTCTGACTTCTCCGTTTTGTTTTTCTCTTGTGGCACTAATTACTAGCAATATGATTAATGCTCTACTTACTGGAGGCTTCATTCCTTTTGTTTTTCTGATAATGCTAATTAATCCAATTTTGAAGGGAAAAAAATCCAGTCCCATTCTGACGTATTTGCTGATAGTGTAGTGTGTATTTGTGTGTATGTGCAGTTGTTTTAAATTAAAGGAAAAAGTAATAGCAGAACAATTAACAATGTCGTTGAATAAATACTGCTTATCAACTGGGTTCATCTGAAGATGTGGAGGACAGCCTTTAGCTATGGAGGTGCAGACTTCTGAAAAGTAAGGGTTTGTATCTATCACACACATTTCCGGGTTTTGCCAAACAAAATTCTCTTCTACAACATCCTTGACAAATGGTCATTCATTCTCTCCTTGGAGATCTCTATTGAGGAGGAACCCATTATCTCCTTAGACTGCCTATTCCATCCTGGGATAGCTATTTTTGTTATAAAAGCTTTTTTAAAAAAATTCTGACATTAAAATTAAATTTACCTCTGCAACTGCCATCCATCATTCTTGTCTGCTTTCCTGATGCCAAACAGAACAAATCTAATACCTCCAGCTCATCTCCAAACCATCACATTTCTACTCAGGCCTTCATACATCTCTTCCTCCTCCCTACTAGAAACTAAGACTTCATCCTTGTAATTATTTTGGGCTCTGATAGAAGGACTTGTTCTTTACTTGTTTGAATCAAAGCTTCTCCCTCATTTCCTGACAATTTCAAGGCTATGCCCACATTACTCCTCTTTAGTATCCCTTTACATGCCTTTCACCATTACTGTGTAAGCTTCCTAAAGGCAGGAAATTTCTTTCTTGATTTTGAGTCCCCAAGGCTTATCGTAATAGCTTGCACATAATGAATAGTTAATAAATTATCCATCATCCATCTATCTATCCATCCATCCATCCATCTATCCATTCATCTATCCATCCATCTATTTGTCTATCTATCCATCTATCTATCTATCTATCTATCTATCTATCTATCTATCTATCTATCCATCCATCCATCTGTCTGTCTATCTATGCATTTCTCTGAAAATTCCTCAAACACTTGAAGAAAACTATAATATTCCTCCTCTGATTTTTTTCCCCTCAGACTAACTATGCTCAGCTCCTTCAACTAAATCCCATAGGACATGGTCTCAAGGACCTTAAACCATCTTAGTTGTACTCTTCTGGAAAATGTCAATGTCCTTCACAAACTGAACACAGTCTTCCAAATCAGATCAGAAGAAGGCAGGTGACAGTAATACTATCACTTTTTTTTTTTTTTTACTCCTGGACTCTGAGCCTTTCTCAGTGAAGCCTCGGATCTCATTAGTTGTTGCATTTGTTATTGCTGTTGAGTTGTTTTCCAATCGTGTCAGGCTCCTCATGATTTCATTTGGGTTTTTTTGGCACAGATATTTGGGAGTGGTGTGTCATTCCTTTTCAAGATCACTTTAAAGAGAAGGAAACCGAGGCAAAACAGGGTTAAGGACAAGGATTATACAACTAAGTTTCTGATCCTGGATTTAAACTCATGAGGATGAGTTTTTCCTGACTTTAGACCCAGCACTCTATCCACCATACCACCTAGCTGTCCCTCATTAACTTTTGGTGGCTACCCTATCACTCGGTTGATTTATACTGAGCTTAAAGAAGACATTGCTTCAGTGGGAAGGCCAGCTGAGTGTGAGCATGCAGAAGCACTTTTGGATGGCTGCCCAATGGATGGGAAACTAATGAAACATAAACAAGAATCCATTTTTATTCTATCTAAATGTTTGATCAGTCTTCCCATGGCTCCCTCTTGGTGGGTGCCCATTAAGTTGGATGTTGGTATGCTTAGTTTTAAGCCTGTCACTGAGACTTGCTGCATGGTTGGGTTTATGTTCACAGAATTGGTTTTCTTTCCAAGATCAATACTGCTCAATAGCACTCCTCCATTAAAACTTCTCCTGGAGCTGCTAGAGAGCTCTGTCCAATTACATCATAGGCACCAAGGCTGGGGTCAAGCCTTGTTTTTCCTGGCTACAAAAAGCACAGAAAACTGAAAAGAGTAATTTCTAGTTATTTAATTTAAAACAAATCCCAGGTAATGATAAATTCTCTAATTACTCTATAAGGAAAAAACCTAGTACTTCAAAAGAGATTCTGTAAGCAAATATTAGTGCTTTGATGATTCACCTTAAAGAATGACTTATGCTGTCCACATATTCTGATTGATATGTCTACTGATGCTATAAATGTTGTCTTGATGGACTAATGACCTCTAACATCTCTCCTGCCTCTAAATCCTATGGTTCATAGTCTAAAAACTGGAGTTTTCTTGATAATAAAAAACACCAAATAAAATATTTCAAAAGCTAATGGTTTCCCCCTCTTAAATGCTGCCTTGATGTTTGTGTGAGAATTTGGAGTTGGGATCAAGAGAAATATGGGTTTGAATCCCCCCTCTGACATTTACTTGCTGTATGGTCATCGGGAAGATATCTAAGTGATTTAAATCTCAGTTTTTTTATCTCTAAAGTGGGAATAAAAGTACCTGCTCCATAGCATTACTGTGATAGTCTAATGAAATAAGTGTGTAAAGTTCTTTGTAAACCTTAAAATGCCACACAAATATCAGTGATTATTATTATTTCTTATTGAGCAACAAATGATTTTTTTCAGCATGACCTCACAATTATTCTAACAAGCCCTTTCCAGATAAATTTCAAATTGAATTCATATAGCACTTGAAGATTTTTCAAAGAACTTTTCATGTTATCTCATCTGATCTTTACAACAACCCTCTAAAGTAGGCACTATTATCATCCCCATTTTATAGATGAAGAAACTGAGGTGAACTAGGCTTTATCCAGATTCTTAGTATATGTAGCATGAAATCAGGTCTTCCTGATTACACATGAAGTGTTCATACATTATATGATACATTACTCCCTTTATGTATTCTATGTTTTAGCCAAACTCCCCTACTTGTCCCTTTCGGAATATTCTGTTTCCCATCTCTGTGATTTTTAGCTAGGATGTTTATCATTCCTAGAATTAATTCTTCTTCCCCTCTCTTAGAATCCTTAGCTTCATTCATTGCAGATTCCAGGTGTCACCTCCTATGGGCAGACTTTCTGATACCCCTGGTTGTGTGGGCCCTTTCTCTTCTCAATATATCTTCTATTTATTTGTTTACATGTTTCCATGTTCCTTTCCCTGGAAGCACATAGGATTGTTTTTCATTTTTGTTCTCTGTTTCCCAAGTTTCTACCACAATTGCCTGGAAGATGGCAGATGCTTAGTAAATACTTATTGAATTGAAATGGGAACAACTGTTCACAACAACATGAAAATGTTCTTCAAATCACCAGTATTAAGAGAAATGCAATTTCTCTTATTTTTAAAATTTTTAGGTTTTAGTCTCATGTTAATCAAATTGGAAAAGGTAATATTAGAAACAATCATTGCTGGATGGACTGTGACAAAACAGGAATACTAACATGCTTGTAAATTGGTCCAATAGCTCTAGAAGACAATTTGGAATTAGGTAATAAAAATGATTCCTATTCTTTGACTGATCCCACTATTGGGGATATGCCATCCTAACTTTTGAAAAAAGGTCTTTTGTATAAAATATAAAAATAATGTAAAAATAAAATAAAATAACAACACTCTTAGTGTTAGGGGAAAATAACTAGAAATAAAATGTGTGTCCATACATCAAAGACTGGCTAGACAAAATGCTGTATAACTATAAATGAAATTCTACCACACCCTAAGAAACAGCAGCTATAGCATATTCAGAGAAACATGAGAAGATGTATACAAAGTGATATAGAACAAAGAAAGCACATAACAATATAAATAAATGCATCACTAAAAGCCATCATCAGATGAATTGTAAGGGACAATCTTGGACTGAGAGAACAGGGAATAGAACATACGATTTTCCTCCTAAAAGAGAAGTGGGGACTTTGAGTGTGGAATGCTGCATACACCATTGGATGTGGTTGCTTTGCCAGTTGGTTTTATTGGATGGCTTTTGATATCAGGGAGGGCTCAGTGGGAGTGAGGAAAATCAGGAAATGATGATGATTTGAACAAAGGACATCAATTAAAGAAAAGAACAAGGCATTTATTTCTTTCAAGACTTAAGATCAGAAATAAGCTTTAAAAGAGTGGCCAGGGATGAGTAGCTTCCTGACAGATAGAAACCTGCACATTACCAATATTTACAGTGAATATGAATAGCAATCATTTCTGTTTTGGCCAGCAATGATTCTGGCCAAATCTTCCCCTCCCAGATTTATTTATTTAGATTTTTTTTTAAACTATGTAAAAGAGGCCATTTTCCCCCCTCAATTGCTACCTAGTCTTAATCACTGAATGGGTGCAGCTTCAGTCAAACTGAAATCAGTTAAAGACCTTATTTTTAAAAGACCAGGGTCTCACACTGCATCCTGGGACACCTCCTGATCTATATGTGGCCACTGGACCCAAATGGCTCTGGAAGCAAAAGTGAGAAAGATGACCTTGCACAGCCTTCTATCATTAAAACCCAATTCACTTGCATATCATGGCAGCACCTCCCTGATGCCATGGTCCTCTTCAAAAAACGAAGGACAAAAACAACATCTTTCTGTATAAATCCAAGGCTGTACTGTTCATTTCTAAATTAACTTTGTGATGGAATTCACTTGAACAAAAGGCAGGAACCTCACTGAGGTCCCCACCCTGGACCACACTGGATTAAATTGCTAATTGTTTTATTTAAATTTCACTTTCAACCAATTAATTCCTCTTGCACTGAATTGGCTAGAAACCCCAAAAGATCTTTAAGGAAAGAGTGTGCTGTTCCTTGACCTTCCCTCATCTCCTCATCCCTAACTCCCAATCTACCCATTACATTTTCTTTATTCTCTTAAAAGATGCTAACTGACAAAGACTTTAGAAATTCTGTAGGCTATGGGGCTCATTTCCTCTTCAGAAAAGCTCGCTGGTGGATTTTTCAAAATGAGACTTATGTTGTTTTTATTGTTAAAAAGAAAACCATATGTAATCTCATCCAGCCTAGCCTTGTGGAACCCAATTTCAGCAGCTGTTTTCTCTGCCCTCCATTTTTTCAAATTACCTTGGTCACATTTTAGTAGATGGATACATAGACTGTCTTTTGCCACCTGAAACCTTTTCTCTCCTTCCCTCAAACGCTTGAAGACCTACCTTCCTTCAAAGCCCACTTCCTTATCAGGTCTTTCCTGATTTCCTTAGGCTAAGAACACTGGAATTGAAATTAAAAAGCTCTAGATTCCTTTCCTTAAAACAACAAGCAGTATCTATCTAAAACCAATAGCAAACATTATTTGTAATGGAGCATGGGGTGAAACAAGGATGCCCATTATTACCACCATTATTCAATGTTATAGTAGAAATGTTGGCTTTACCAATAAAAAAAGAAAAAGAAGAATAGGCTTCGAGGACATAAAATTATCATTCTTTGCAGATGATATAATGATATACTTAGAGAATCCTAGAAAATCATCCAACAACCTACTGGAAACAATTAACAGCTTTAGCAAAGTTGATGGATATAAAATAAACCCACACAAATCACCAGCATTTCTGTGTATTACTGACAAAGCCCATCAGTAAGAGATAGAAAGAGAAATTCCATTTAAAATAACTATAGACAAAATAAAATATTTGAATATCTATCTGCCAAGACAAACCTCAGAACTATATGAATATAATTACAAAACTTCTCACAAAAAGTCAGATCTAAACAATTGGAAAAATGTCAATTGCTCATGGGTAGACCAAGCTAATATAATAAAAATGACAATTCTGCTTAAAGTGTTCTATTTGTTCAGTGCCATATCAATCAAACTGTCAAAAATTATTTTATAGAATTAGAAAAAATAATAACAAAATTCATCTGGAAGAACAAAAGGTCAAGAATATCAAGTGACTTAATGAGAAAAATACAAAGTTTGGTGGCTTAGCAGTACCAAACCTAAAACTATATTATAAAGAGGCAGTCATCAAAACCTGTTGGTACTGGCGAAGAAATAGAGTGATGGATTCACAGAATAGATTAGATACATATGACATAATAATCAAGGCCTATAGTAGTCTAGTATTTGATAAACTGTGAATTCTGGAATAAGAACTCACTACTTGATGAAAATTGCTGGGAAAACTGGAAAATAACATGTAAGAAACTCTGCATAGGCCTACATCTCACACACCATACCAAAATAAGGTCAAAATGGATACATGATTTGGGCATAAAGGATGATAGCATAAACAAATTAAAAGAGCAAGGGATACTTTACCTATCAGATCTTTGGAGAAGGAAGGAATTTACGACCAAAGAAGTACTAGAGAACATTATAAGGCAAAATAAACAACTTTGATTACATTCAATTCAAAAGTTTTTTTTTCACAGACAAATCAACAGAAACAAGATTAAAAGGGAAGTACAAAGCTGGAGAAAAATCTTTACAGCCAATGTTTCTGATAAAGGTCTCACTTCTAAAATATATTAAGAACTGTTTCAAATTTATAAGAATAAAACTCATTCCTCAACTGATAAGTGGTCAAAGGATATCAACAGACAATTTTCAGTTGGCAAAATTAAAACCATCTATAGTCATATGAAAAAATGCTCTAAATCACTATTGATTAGAGGAATGCAAATTGAAACAACTCTGAGGTACCACCTCATACCTCTCAGATGGCTAATAGACAGGAAAAGACAATCATAAATGTGAGAGGCGATGTGGAAAAACTGAGACACTGATGCATTGTTGGTGGAGTTATAAACTGATCCAACCATTCTGGAGAATGGAAATATACCCAAAGGGCTATAAAACTGTGTATACCCTTTGACCCAGCAGTGCCACTACTGGATCTGTATCCCATAGAAAAAATAAAGGAGGGAAAGGACTCACATGTGCAAAAGTGTTTGTAGCCTCTTTTTGTGGTAACAAAAAAGTGGAAAATGAGTAGATGCCCATTAATTGGGGAATGACTAAACAAGTCATGGTATATGAAGTTAATGGAATATTATTATTCTATAAAAATGATGAACAAGCTGATTTTAGAAAGGAAAGACTTACATGAACTAATGCCGAGTGAAATAAGCAGAACTAGGAATACATTGTACACAATAACAGCAAGAATATGTGATGATCAATTAGGAAAGACTTGGTTCTTCTCAGTGGTTCAGTGATCTAAAGCAAATCCAATAGATTTTGAGCAGAAGATTGAATGTAAATCAACACATGCTATGTTCACTTCTTTTTTTTTTTCTGTTTTTTTTTCTTTTTTCTTTTCTCTCTCTTTTGTTCTGATTTTTCTCTTCCAACATGATTCATAAAGCAATGTGTATTAAAATAAATTAATTAAATTAAAAAATTTTAAAAGCTCTGGATTCAAATTCTACTTCAAGAACTTCCCAACTTTATGTCTTCAGTGTCTTCATCTGGATTTAATGATTTAGCTGCCATCCAGTTTATAACCATGATCCTTTGGAAAATCTGGGTGGTCTATCCACAGCCACCATTATCACCTGTATTTATTTAAAATTCACTCTGAAACTGTAACATTAAGTCCTCTGATCTTTAAACACAATCCATTCCAAAGTCCATCCAACTGAGATACAGTCCTTTTGCAGTTTCACAAATAACTCTTTTTCCCTTTCCTTACTCTGTCTCCCTTCTGTACTATATTATAGTGCAGTTGCTTTTAACTGGGTTTCACATGTTTGTAGGCAACAAGTGGTCCTATTTTCATTTTTTAATAAAGACAGAAATTCTGCCAGGTAACTAAAATATCCTCAAACCTATGAAACATTTCCCAGGTGATTAGGGCAGGACTCTGAATATTCTGAAGGGATTTGTGAAAAAATCTAAATGGGATCCTTTTTTCTCTCAAGATCATTTTGTTTTTTGTATTGTTTCCCTGACTCTTTGGTCCTTTTTTGTGAATTCCCCTCCTTTAACCGACATGTAAGTTTCATAAACAAAGTATGCAGCTAATGTTTCCCGTCACCAGTGCTTCCCTCCATGTGTCTGCTCTTTATACATGATGACTAACATCAACAAACACACAGGAGGGAGAAGAACCGATCACTGATTTGCTATGAGTCCCAGAAGAGGTCTTTGGTTACCTAGGCTAGTGTGTTGTGATGACAACACCATCTAGCATTCTGAAAACAGCTCCATGCAATGTGAGGTTGGTTGCAGGCTCCATTCTGCACGTATAAGGAAGTGGGATGTTAAATGTGGGTGTCAGGCTACATCCAAGAGTCAGAATCCTGGCAGGACAAATATTTTTTGTTTCCTAGTCTTCACTCAAGACCAGAAATCCATTGGTTTGGAATTTATAGTTTATCACATTAACCTCTGCTAAAGTACCTCATTGTGATGCAGAAGTGGTTTCTCTGAGGCTATACCAATGGATCTGGACCAGATTCTCTGGTCAGACTGATCAAGGTAGAAAGCTTTGAATACAGACCTGGTGAAAGACTGCATGTCTGTCTCCTGACAAGTGGGACTAGACAAATTAAGAAAAATTTATTAAATGGATTAGTGAGTCCATAAAAATTCTTCAATCACAACTCTGGAAAACCATCCCTTCATTTAGAAGTTTTGGGATGTGTATCAATAAAAGGATCACCAATCTCAATGAAATTCCAGATTTACGAAGTATTGAAATAATCTTTGGTGACCAGTTTGCCAAGATCTACCAAGAAAATACTTAATATCTACTAGCAGCTCAACATGTGGCCTTCTGAAGGATAATTTACATAAAATTCTTTACAACCTTCAGAGTGCCATACAAAGAGCAGTGATCAGGATCACAACCATAGTCATCAATGCCATGACAACAGACTAAGTTGGGTTCTATGAAGCCAGAGAAGTTCTGATTCTGGCCCTAAAGACAGATAGTATATTAGTTATCCAACGACCAATTTAAATAAAGTTGGAGCTCTATCATTACCAGATTATCCATAAGGAGATGATTTTTGTGAATCATAGCAATTCTTGAAGACCACTGACCAAATCAAAGAAAAATTGTACTAGTCATGGGTTGAGGGAGGACCAATTTTTATAATACTAGAGCAATACAGTAACTTTGAATCTTGGTGGACTTAATGATGTGGAAAAGTTTACACCGAACAATCAATGTATATGTTTTCTGGAAACAGCCTGGTTTAATAGAAGGAGATTGTACAGCACAGAGAAGGAAAAATTGTGCAATCTGCAATGGTGGGGAAAAGTTCCTTCATTGGAAGCCTCCTAAGCAGATAAAATCACAAATCAAATTATCCATATATTTGCATCTTCCTTCATTACAGTTGTACTCTGATGAGTCTTCATGGCATGAAGGAGACCTTGGTACTCAAAGGCTGTGTCTAGCAGATGGTAAATTCTGACAGGTTCTGCTTAAATAGTTGGATAGTCTTCAAGCATGGGTCTGATGCCAGTCTATTATGTCTATATATATTATATATCTCTATAATATATAGTCTATATATATAATAATCATAAGACAAGTGAATTTGGAAAAATTCATCATCAGGGTCATCAGAAGCTTATGACTTTTCCAGCCACAATCTCAAAGATTTGCTACTTAATTATGAAAGGGCTAACAGGAGAAGCACCTGCATTAAGGAAAACTTAAATCTTTGATGGAGTCTTCCATTGTTGTAAGCTGCTTAAAGAACTTTACTCCATGACAAAGTATAGTTCCAGCATCCCAAGTTACATGTTCAATATCTTTTAAATTTCTCAGTTAAATGCCCAAAGGGCAAACAAACTGTGAATACCTTTTGATCCAATAATTCTACTAGTAGGGACATATGCCATAGAGATTGTAAAAAATGGGGAAAGGACCTACATATGCAAAATATTTTTGTCATGACAAAATATTAGAAATTGTGGGTGTGCCTATCAATTAGGGAACAGCTGAACAAGTCATGGCATGTAAATCTAATGGAATACTATTGTGCAATAAGAAATGGTGAACAGGCAGATTTCAGAAAAAACTGGAGTAATTTGTACAAACTGATATAAAGTGAAATGAGCAGAACCAGGAAAATATTGTACATAGTATCAGCAATATTGTGTGATAAGCAACTATGAATGACTCAGCTCTTCTCAGCAACACAATAAACCAAGGCAAGTACAAATGTTTCATGAAGGAAAATGCTATTCATATCCAGATTAGAGAACTGATAGACTCTGAATGCAAACTGAAGCATTTTTTTACTTTATTCTTTTTCATGGCAATTTTTTTCCTTTTGATCTGTTTCTTCTTTTACAACTGTGACTATTATGGAAACATATTTTACATGATAACACATGTATGACTAATATCAGATTACCATTTTAAAAAGAAGGGAAGAGGGGGAGAAAAAATTATAACTTAAAATCTTGTAAAAATGAATGCTAGAAATTGTCCTGACATTCAATTGGAAAAAATAAAAATGCTACTAAAAATAAAAGTCACTAGTTATTTATTTAAAATTACACACATCTTTCTGATCCTGAATCCATGTTAAGTTGTATGACTGATTGACCTATATCAGCAAGACTGATGAGGAAGAGAACACTAAGAATTCCATGAAAATATTTGAAGCATTTAAAAAAAATAAAAGGCAAGGGAGTTACTTTGGAAGACTATAATAGGACTAATAGAACAACATTTCATTTTAATTTAGGGGAGACTATCGGCTAATTCTAATTTTGGGCCCAAGGGCCTCTTGCATTGAATCCTAAATAATTATCTTGAGTAATTTTCTTTGCTTGGTTGGCTACAATTTCCACATTGATAAAATGGAGATATATTTTCCACAGGAGGTATTGTCATGAAGAATGATGAAGCAGCTAATCGTGAGAAATGTTAATAAGATTAGATTATTATAAGTTTAGTGATGATCATGTTAAAGGAAGAAGGGATTTATTTGCATGAGGTAACTTGTCAATATTAAGACTGATATTTGATTGAGTAGTAAGGTGGTGAGGGATTTAACTATTTGACATTCCAACTTTTTTGGTTTGGCTGTAGCAACCAAAGTCAAGCCACAAATAGTTGATTGAATAAAGGCAATAAGACTAAAGCAGACATTTATACAACATTTCTAAGTTCATAGATGACTATAGATAGATAGATAGATAGATAGATGATAGAATTTCATTTCATCCTCACACATTAGAAGTAAAATGATTAGCCTGAGGTTTCACAACCTAAAGTATGGGAGGAGGGATTCCAACCAGGTACCTCCTGAGTCCTAAGCCCATTTCTCTTTTACTATACTCCAGAGCTTTGGATGCAAAAAAGAGGAAAGAAGAGCTCGTGCATGGAAAAGAATCCTAGAGATTTTGGTGGACTGGGGGCTCAATGTTAATCAACAGTGTGATAAGACAGCCAAAGAAATTAATGGGATCTTGGGAATCATGAGATCATGAATCATGAGAAGCTTAATGACCAGCACTAGTTGCACAGTTTTCAGACCCAGCCAGATCCCATCTGGAACATGTGACTCAGTCTGATATAAACAGTACTAGATAAACTCATGCATCTCCAGAAGAGGGCAACCATGGCAGTGGGTAGGTGGGGGGAGGGGACAACTAGAGAATTTGCCATATAAAGAACAGCAGAAGAGACTGGGAATGTTTAATTCAGAGAAGAGAAGAATCTGAAGATCATGATCACTGTCTTTATGTTTTTTTCTTCTTTCTTTCCTTGCTTTTCTCTCCTCTCCTCTCCCTTTCCTTCTTTTCCCTCTCCTGTCCTGTCCTCTCCCTTCTCTTCCTTCCCTTCCCTTTTTTCTTTCTTTTTCCTTCCTTCCTTTCTTCCTTTGCTCCCTCCCTCCTCTCTCTCTGTCCTTTCCTCACTCCCTCCTTTCTTCCTCCCTCCTACCTCCCTCTTTCCTTCCCTTCTCTTTCCTTTTCTTTCTTTCACTTTCTTTTCCTTCCTTCCTTCATTCCTTTCTTCCTTCTTTAGGAACTCCCAATCTAATAATTTGCCTCAGTATTGTCATATATAAAATCACATCACTTTCCAGCGTTTTTGTGGGCTTCAAATGAGATTTTATCTATCTATCTATCTATCTATCTAAAGTCCAAAATGTTGTAAAAATGGCAGTGAGTATGATAATGATAAATAATAACCACTTAGCAGCCAGGCTATGGGCAAAGGATGAAGGAGCTTTTGTTTTTGAGGAGGTTTTGTTTTTTTTTTTTTTTGACTTTTAAAAATTTTCCACTTAACAGTATTTTTTCTATGTACATGTAAAGATAGTTTTCAACATTCAATTTTGTAATATTTTGAGTTTCAATCTTTTTCTTTCTTCCTTCCTTCCCTCTTCTTTCCCCAAGACAGCAAGAAATCTGATACAGATTATACATGTACAAGCATTTTTAACATATTTCCATATTCGTCATGTTATGAAAGAAAAATTAAAACAAAAGGAAAAACTGTGAGAAAATTTTTAAAATGTGAAAATTGTATTCTTGATTTGCATTCAGCCCCATAGTTCTTTCTCTGGATGAAGACAGAATTTTCCATCCCAAGTCTCTTGGAAATATCTTGGATCATTGGATCTCTGAGAACATTATCTGTTACTGCAAACAATGATCTCCTGGTTCTGCTCACTTCACTTATTATCAGTTCATGTAAGTCTCTTCAGGCTTTTTTGAAATCACCTGCTCATCATTTCTTATGGAACATTAGCACCCCATTACATTCGTGTACCATAACTTGTTCAACCACTCCCTAATTGATGGGTATTTCCTCAATTTCCAATTTCTTGCCACCAGAAAAATAGCTGCTTCAAACTTTTTTTTTTTCATGTGGATCAAGCTCTTTTATGATTCATTGGGAATATAGATAGATCCAATGTGGCACTGCTGGATCAAAAGGTAAGCATAGTTTGATAAACCTTTGATCATAGTTTCAAATTGTTCTCCAAAATGGCTGGATCAGTTCACAACTCCACCAACAATGCACCAGTGTTCCAAATTTCCCACATTCCCTCCAAATATTTTTCTTTTCCTGAAATTTTAGCCAATCTGAGAGGTGTGAGGTGATACCTCAGATTTGTTTTAATTTGCATTTCTCTAATCAATAGTGATAGAGCATTTTTTCACATGACTGTAGATGACTTTAATTTCTACATCTGAAAATTGTCTGTTCATAAAGGATAGAGATTTTCATTTAGATATAGAATTTTTTTCAAAGATCCATCAGTTTCTTATTGTGGAAGGAAGAAGCAGAGTTAATATTGTGTCCTCCATGATAATATGATTCAACTTGTATATGATATTGTATCATGTTTTGTACGTACGGATTCTAGCTTTTCACCAAGAGAATTTCCCCCAAGTTTCCTTGGGTTTTTGCAAAGGTTTTTTTTTTTTTTTTTCATTTCCAAGAAAGACATATATAGCTCAAATATTTGTAGATGAATAGAGATACTTCTTCTGGAACAGAAAATCAAGGCTTGCCCAGAAGTCACATTTTGACAATGATGCTTGGACATCAATCTCATGTGGTTCTTGAGTGCAAGTGAATCTTTTTGAATGTAACCTTCATTTTCCTTTCTCACCCCTTTCCCCTTCTCTCTGTTTTCCCTCTTGCTTTGGAAATAAGCAGATTTCAAAGAAAAAAAAATTCCAAATTGTAAATAATACTTGTTTGGAAGCTCATTTGGACATGACTCTGGGTCTCTGGTGTCTTTAATAGAGAAAGGTGAGCAAAGTAACTGGCATAGAAACATGGCTTTCATTTAACTCTCTTGTTCTCCTCTGAGTCCATTAGCATGGAAAGCCTTGCCCTTGTAAGGCTGCCTCATTTAAATTCTAGTCGCACTGGCTTCTACACATGGACTAGAGGCCTTCCCTCAGTTTCCTAGGGATATCCACCATCCTTGGCTTCCCAGGTAACACATTTTCAGGAAAATGCAGAAAAAATGGAGCAAACTATACCAGAGAAGGAAGGGATATAGTCCCTAGCAAGAGAGCAGCCAAAATATCTATGGGGATTTTCCTTTCAGGAGGGATAGATTCGTGTTCAAAATGATCATTTTGCCTTTGGGGCCAAATAAGCTGCTTATCAAGATCGGAATGAAAATACCGGTCTATGGCATTAGTCAAGTGAATAGGCAAGAGCTTGCTTACTGCTTGGACAGAAGCCTCACTACCTTTCCTGGTTTGCTTTTCTGGCCCTGTGAGAACCTCCAGCCATTTCAGGGGATGTCATTCATGCTTATCCTTTCAATAGGGGCCCTCAGAAGGCCTGCCAGCTTGTTTTCAGAGACAGTTAATCTGACGGAAGTTGGTTCAAGTTTTGGCAAAGATCTGTGGTAAGATATCATGAAAAGCTGCCAAACCGTATTATTAGACAAGGGGGAAATTTTTTTTAAAGACCCAGCCTCCCTAAGTCCAATGCCAAGTACACCTACATCAGCTTCAATCAGCCCCTAAAAAAACAAGATATTTATAGCCGCTTTCAACTTTCATGCTCAGCCACCTGGGGGGCAGGGCCTGCATTGCCCAGAGAGCTCCGATTCACTTCTAGTGAAGTTTTTATAGTTTCATATGAAATGAGCTTGAATGCTACTAGGATGTAGCGTCAGATGACTTTCCTTTTCATAGTATCAAAGATCTCAATCTGGAAAGGTCCTCAGAAGGATGTCTCATCCAAGATCCTTATTCTACAGCTGGGGGAACTGAGGCAATGTGATTTGTTCAAGGTTTCAAAGCTAGCAGTGGCAGAAAAATTACTGGTTTGGGTCTCTAGAACCCCAGTCCCATATTCTTTTCACTAATGCCTTTCTCTCTGGCATTAATTTGCATATATTTTATATGTCTTATATGTTCACCATTAAAATAGAGCTCCTTATTCTTGCCTTTTGAGGAATCCTTTGCACTCAGTACAGTGTTTATCATATAACAAGCAAGCAATAAATGTTTATTGACTAACTAAACTGTTCTTCCTTTTGTTCTTTCATCTGAGTATCTCCAAAGGGGTCTCTCTCTCTCTCTCTCTCTCTCTCTCTCTCTCTCTCTCTCTCTCTCTCTCTCTCTCTCTCTCTCTCTCTTTATATATATATATATATATAATTTATTTATTTCAAAAGTTTTTAGATATATGGGAGCTCCTCAAAACTGGCTTCCTGATGAACTTCCTAATTCTCCTGTGAGCCCTGGTTAACCTATTTTGCAAATGGCAAACTGAGGTCTATAAAGAAGTTTTGGTACTTGACTGATATAGAAATGAAAATTGAAACAAAAATAACTAGAACATCTCCAGAACTGCAACTTTGTCCCCAGTAAATCTGTAGAGAAATTTAGATGAGTGAATCTCCAAATCCCCCAAACAGAGGTTCATTATCTTTCCACCACAGCCCTTCCTTTCCTTCCTATTTTCCCTATTACTATAAAGGACAGTACCATCCTCCCAGTTTCAACCCAAGAAACTTCCTTGATTTCTCACTATTTTTCACCCTCATGTCCAATCTGTTGCCAAGGCCCATGGGTTTCATCTCTGTACCATCTCTCAAATAAGCTCCCTTCTCCTCTGACATTTCCACCTCTACCAACCACTGGGAAGCAATCTAAATTATTGAATAAGGAACTGAATTCCATTTACTACCAGAGTAACCTCAGCTAGATCTTCAAATCTAGACCTTGGATGCTCTTATTTGTAAAATGAAAAGACTGGAGTAGTTGACCTCTGGATCTGCACTTCTGATCCTGAATGAAATGTTCTGATCACAGAAAGCATATCTTATCCAACTGGCCAGTGTGGAGACGCTGACCTTCTTCCCCTCTTCCCCTGTGCCATCCATCACCCATCACTGTTTGTACCTTCTCTATCCCTGATCTCATCTCCGCTCTAAGTGTTTACCCTTCCTGTCCTTTGATCCTTGTGTTCCTCTCCTATCATCCCATCTCAGTGACCCCAACTGCAAGCTACGCCTGATACCCACTGCTGTCCCTCCTTGCTCTGACTTTCTCCAGCAGTAGCAGCTGGCCTATCCGTGGCCTTAGGGAATTCAGAGAAATGTATCCTGATACATCAGGCTCCATCTCCTGCCTTCTGCCTTCACCCCCTTTCCCATTCTGGCTTTGATCCTTACCTGCCTGGGCTCCTGGGACCTAAATCAAGAATGTTTTCCTTCCTCACTTGTCTTACCTCTTCAAATCCTTTATTTCACTCACAAAACAACTCAGGTACCACATTCTACAAGATAATCTTTCCTGCTTTCTCAATTTTTTAATGCTCTCTCCTTCTTGAAATTACTTTTGAGTTTCCTTATGTAGGAATATGCTATATTCTTTCCATAAAATGGAAACTCCTTGAAGGCAAGGACTATTGAATTTTCATCTTTATAGAATCAGTACCTAGCAAAATGCCTTAGCATATAGCAAATGTTTATGAAGAATTATCAAATTCAATTCAATTCAACACCAGAACTGGGCAAAATTATGAAACAGACAATCTAGGGTTTTTTCTTGTTTTGTTTTGTTTTTTGGCACCCTCCAACATCCATTTTTGCTGTCCAAAGGCTTACATTTGTCCCTTAAGATAGAATATAAACTTTGAGAGCAGGGACTTTTTTTGTCTTTGTATTGCCAGCCCTAAGCAAAGTGCTAAGCACACCGTAAGAGCCTAACAGATATTTATTGAATTAATTAAATCATTTCCAAGTAGCTCTTCCTATGATAATTCACTTGGTTCTGCCCTCCTTAGACAGAAGACATACTCTGGGCCATTATCTGCATTCTCCTTGTATCTTATCTTATATATCCTTATATCTTATATTTTTATTCATACTAAATATATAATTGATTCAAAATGGCTGAACAAGCCTTGCTCCCCAGGAAGATCAGCTGAAGGGAGATTCAAAGACTAAAGGCATTTTAAGAATCATAGTAGAAAATAGGTTTTCTTTTCATTCCTACCATCTTTCATACAAGGACAGTGAGACAAGCTCATAAAAGAATATAGCAGACATGGATTGGAAAAAGGAAGGCATCCTTTGGCATGAACAGAAATGAGAATAAGAATAATTAAATTGTAATTGGGAAATATTGAACAAAATAAATAAAAATGCAACAGAACATAGATAATGTTGCTTTGTGACTTTTTTTGTTCATTTGTTCTTAAATCCAGATGCAGCTTACAAGGGCCCTTATGTATGGTTTAGCAGCCCTAAGTTCGACACCATTGTCCTGGATAATCTCTAAGGTCAATCCCAGCTCTAAATTCTGTGTGCCCATGATAATCATCATCCATCCTAACCTTCATCTACTCCTGAAGGTTTGTTATTGTTGTTGTTCAGCCTTTTAGTTGAGTCCAACTCTTCATGACCTCATTTGGGTTTTTCTTGGTGGAAATATTGAAGTTCCTTGCCATTTCCTTCTCCAGCTCATTTTACATTGAAGTTTGTAGAGAACAATATGTACAGTATCTCATGTGTTCCTTATAGCACCCCCATGAAGTAGGCTCTATTATTATTCCCATTTTACAGATAAGGAGACTGAAAGAGGTTAAGTCACATGCTCACACTGCTGAGATATGACATGAAGAGAAGGGAGAGAACAAATAAAAAAATTAAGCTCCTACTCTGTATTCAGCACTATGCTAAGCATTTTATAAATAATATCTCATTTGATTCTCATAACAGCGCCAAGAGATGCTCTTATCACTCCTATTTTAGAATTGGGGAAACTGAGGCAGATAGAGGCAAAATTACTTGTTAAGACAACACAGGCTATATTTGAACTCAGTATTCCTGGCTTCAAGCCCAATGTTCTATTTCTCTGATGTACCTCCTTGGAACCAAAGTCTTCTTGACTATAAGTCTAAGACTCATCCATTATGCTAAGGTATCTCTGGAGAATTATTTAAGACAAGGGATGACATAAAGTCATGTATGATTAAATACCCAGTGAAATGATAAGCAATCGGCTCTCACAATTAGATATTTGTTTTGTTTGTTTAGAGTCTGAAACTGTTTTATTGGTCTACAGGGACTCCCAGACCTTTCCCAATGCAGATCATTGCTCTAGAATTTATCAATCAATCAATTAATTGGCTTTTGTTAAGTTCTGAGTATGTGTTAGACACTGTGCCCATTGGTAGAGACACATAAATAAAGGCACAATTCCGGATTTCAAGGAGTTTACATTTCTATGCAGGAGATGACTTAGGTATATTTGAGCATATATCAAATAAATACAAGGATGTTCAATGTAAGGTAATTAAGGAAAAAAGGGTGGGGATGAAGTGAGGAAAGACTAGGATCAGAAAGTGTAGGTGGAACTATATCCTGAAGGAGTAAGGCCTTCTATGAGGTGGATGTGAGGAAGAAAGGTGTTCTAATCATTGAGATTCAGCTTTCTCTAAGTTCATTGCTTCTTTTCTTTCTTTCTTTCTTTCTTTCTTCTTCTTTTCTTTCTTTCTTACTTTCTTTCATTCTCTTCTTTCTTTCTTTATCTTCTTTCTTTCTTTCTTTCTTTCTTTCTTTCTTTCTTTCTTTCTTTCTTTCTTTCTTTCTTTCTTTCTTTCTTTCTTTCTTTCTTTCTTTCTTTCTTTCTTCTTTTCTTTCTTTCTTCTCTTCTCTCTCCTCCTCCTTCCTCCTCCTCCTCCTCCTCCTCCTCCTCCTCCTCCTCCTCCTTCTCCTCCTCCTCCTCCTCCTCCTCCTCCTCCTCCTCCTCCCTCCTCCTCCTCCTTTTCCTTCTCCTTCATTACTTGCTCAGGATCACACAGCTACTGTTAAGTATCTGAAGCTAGATTTGAATTCAGGTCGATTCCAGGGCCTGTGCTCTATCCACTGAAGCATTTAGCCATCGCAACTTTATCTCCCTAAAATGAGTAAAGGAATATTTGCACTGCCTGTCTCACTGGGCTGTCACATGGAAAATACCTTAATTATAAAATGATTAATAAAAACCAATGATATTAATAATTGATAATAATAGCATTTATGTAGTAGTTTAGGGTTTGCAAAGTGTAATAAAAATTACGATGAACTTACAAATCACAAAGATGTGTTCTCCATCCTCACAACTACCCTGAGGAGATAGGTGGTATCCCCTTTTTATAGGTGAGGAAACTGAGACAGAGAAATGTTTATACTTCATATTATATAGCAGTTATCACTAATCGAACATATTCTCTGTGCATTGCTATTAGATTCTAATTTTCTCCATGAAGAAGGCTCTGTGGAATTGAATTGAGTTGAAGCATCTCGAGAGAGAAGATTTTCTTCTTAGCCTGCAGGCTTCATCAGGGCACATTAACATTGTGGTGATCCTACTTAATTGGACTTTGGTTCTGAGTTTCCGGAAAAGCTCTAGTAGTGACCTCAGTGAAAATAACCAAGATAATTGAGGAAAATTACTTTTCTGTTCCTGTCTGAAGTCTCCAAATTCTTGTTTCCATTCACTTCTATGGACACACCTTTTTTTTTTTTTTTTTCCTCCAACATCACTATTTGGGTAATTGATGGTTCCTATATTCATTAGCTGTGAAGAAAATGCTTTGAAAAATACAAAGCTCCACATAATGTGACCTAATGGTAGGAGGATTGTGGTGGAGAAGCAGTGTTGTAATGAGCCTCAAAACCATGATGAGCTGGGTGAAAGTCCTGGCTCTGACACATTCTGTCTGAGTAACCTTGGGAAAGCCATTTAACCCCTTAATGCTTTAGGGTCTAGGCAACTTTCTCACATAACTGAGGTGCTAAAATGACTAGTGTATTTGATTTGGAGGCGGGAACACTTTAATATGAATTCTACCTCAGGCATTTAGTAGATAATTTCCTAATAACTGGGTAATTTTCTAATTATCTAGAGTGACTCTAGGAAATCCACTTCATGTGTCTCTGCCTCAGTTTCCTCATCTATAAAATGGGGATAATAGCCATTATTGGGGTGCTATTATCCTTAATCTCCTCAAGATAGTTGTGAGGATTACATATTTGTGATTTGTAATAATTTGTAATCTCAGTATAATTTGTATTACAATTCGGAAACCTTAAAGTGCTACATGAATGTATTATTATCAATTATCAATAATTTTCATTATGAATATTAATATAAATAATAATTTCAATATTAATATTTTCATTAATTATTTTATAACTATTATTTTGTTATTAATACAATTCTTTTATACATGTAGAATGACAACCTGTATTGTTACGATAAGTATCCTTACCCAGCAGTTGTTTATACTGGAGAAATCCAGTCCTTCTCTCTAGTTGTACTACTGGTGGTGGTGGTAATGTTAACAATTGGAGTCAGCATATTC
This sequence comes from Sminthopsis crassicaudata, assembly GCF_048593235.1. Taxonomy (NCBI): domain Eukaryota; kingdom Metazoa; phylum Chordata; class Mammalia; order Dasyuromorphia; family Dasyuridae; genus Sminthopsis; species Sminthopsis crassicaudata. The sequence continues at coordinate 39,288,404 of NC_133619.1, forward strand.
GAGTTTGTTAAGATGAAGCAAGGACAAGAATTTTGATTGTGTTTCCATTTATGCTCCCCAGGCAAATTATGTAATTTTAAAAAGTGTTATTCTGATGTACTAAGCATCTTAATAAGAATAGTTAGGAATAGTTAACTAATTAGATCTTGAGTAGAAATTAGAAGTGTCAACACAGGCAGATTATACACACTTGCTGATTAATAATTCCAATGGCCGTTAATCAGTTGGTGGACATTTAACTACAATCTGTAGAATGTCATGGAAGCACCAGCAAGGGGGGCAGGGAATAGAGGAGGAATACTATTATAATACTTTTTTATAATGAAACTACTGTTTGTCTCAAGGCAAATTATCTAATTTTTTAAAGTGTTATTCTGATGGAGCATCCAATAAGAATAGTTAGGAATAGTTGACTAAATAAGGCTTGGAGTGAAAACTAGAAGTGTCAGCACAGGCAGATTCTACACAATTATTGATTCAATGATGCCAGTGGCCATTAATCAGTTGATGGCCATTTAACTACAATCTGTAGTATGTCGTGGAATCACCAGCAAGGGGAGAAAAAAAGAGGAGGAATACCCTTAGAATACCTCCTTTGTAATGAAATTACTGTTTGTCCATTATTTTTCTTTCCAAAAGATTTTGATTTTTTTAATTTTCAAATTTTTATTATTTTTTTGTAAATAGAATTTTTTTCCAATTACATGTAAAAATAGCTTCCAATATTCATTTTTATAAGATTTTTGAGCTCCCTTCCTCTCTTCCCACCCTCCTCCCCAAAATGGCAAGCAATCTGATATAGGTTTAATACATGTGCAATCATAGAAACATATTTCCACATGACTCATATTGTGAAAGAAGAAACAGAACAAAAGGGAAAAGCCACAAAAAAGTGAAAACAATATTCCTCAATCTGCATTCAGACTCCAGAGTTTCTTTCTCTGGATGTGGTCAGCATTTTCCATCCCAAGTCCCTTGGAATTGTCTAGGATCATTGTATTGCTGAGAAGGCTAAGTCTCTACAGTGGATCAGCACACAGTTACTGTTCATTGTGCACAATGCTCTCCTAGTTCTGCTCACTTCGCTCAGCATCAATTCGTGGAAGTCAAAGATTTCAAATCAACACATTTTCTAATTACCAAATGACAGGTTTGATTATTCAATTTCAAAGCTGCTCTTCACCCTTGGAACACTTTTTCATTTTTTTTTCCTTTTTCTATTATGTTTTTCCTTTTCTTTTCCCTTTTTTTCTTTTTATTATGTTTTCCCTTTTTTCCTTTTTCTTTTTATTATGTTTTTCCTTTTCCTCTTTATTATGTTTTTCCTTTTTCCCCCTTTTTCTTTTCATTATACTTTCCCCTTTTTCCTTTTTCTTTTTATTATGTTTTTTCTTTTTTTCCTTTTTCTTTTCATTATACTTTCCCTTTTCCCTTTTTCTTTTCATTATACTTTCCCCTTTTTCCTTTTTCTTTTTATTATGTTTTTCCTTTTTTCCTTTTTCTTTTCATTATACTTTCCCTTTTCCCTTTTTCTTTTTATTATGTTTTTCCTTTTTTTCCTTTTTCTTTTCATTATACTTTCCCTTTTTTCCTTTTTCTTTTTATTATGTTTTTCCTTTTTTTCCCTTTTTCTTTTCATTATACTTTCCCTTTTTTCTTTTTTTTATTATGTTTTTCCTTTTTTTTCCTTTTTCTTTTCATTATGTTTTTCCTTTTTTTCCTTTTTCTTTTCATTATACTTTCCCTTTTTTCCTTTTTCTTTTTATTACGTTTTTCCTTTTTTCCCCTTCTTCTTCTTCTTCTTATCATCATCATCATCATCATCATCATCATCATCATCATCATCATCATCATCATCATTATTAGTAGTAGTAGTAGTAGTAGTAGTAGTAGTAGTAGTAGTAGTAGTAGTAACTCCAATGGAGTCAAATTGAGTTGGCTGGGACTGCTGAGTAACCCCATGAACTAAGGAACTAAGCGTTTCCCATCTCCGGGCGGTGGAGCCCGGCCAGCCCTCCTGCGTGTGCACCTGCGCAAAGCCGCGATTCACCTCCGAGTAACCGGGCAACCGCCACAGCTCCATCCGTCCGGGTTGCCGCCGCCTCGGTGGCT